>NW_026928799.1:0-36187 GCF_032062105.1 Saccostrea cuccullata | reverse complement strand
ATTTTTAATTCTCATTCATGATATCTGTTTCCTCGACATTCTAGCTCAGATAAATGACCTATAATGTAGAGATGTACTACTCTACTCAATTTCTCATTTGAAGTTAAAAAAAACCCGCAAAATTTGACTCTTAAATCTGAGGAAGTTTTCGGGGAAGCTGAGGAATGTCTAGCTGTGTAACATTTGCATCCCCACGATGAGGAGCACGTTATAAATCAGATACCTGTACCCCTCTGAGGTATTCCATTCTTTATATTCGATTTAGAGACAGCTCCTCGATTGAAGAAATTGTATCCGTTTTCTGTTGCTAAAAAGAGTGTTGACGACTGACAAACGCATCAACATTTAAGAAAAATCATCACTTTATGGAACAGAACCATGACAACGAAATAAATTAATGCTTTAGAGTCCAAAAATAGTCGCTGAAGTGGGCGGGGATATTTTTTCCAAGATGTCAGCTTGCGTCCCTTATAGAGTTTATGTACTAGTAGTATATATGAGTGGTACGTCTTTTTTAAACGTGGTTTTTCGTGACTGAAAGTGTCAGAATCTTTCATTTAACAACTTTTAAGTGTATATTAATTAGATTAATTTTTATTAAATGATTTATTTATTTTACGCAATCCGGAAGACAAGCCCCTATGCTTAGTATTACATCTTTTTTCTCGTTTTACCGAGTGCTCAATATATTTTCCCTACAGACCAGTTGGATTTAACTGCTATATTTATGTAGGAAGCAATTTCTTACTACAAAATTGAGAACTTCAAACCGAAAGTTAATTTTGTGATGATAGAAACTATGGAACAAGACTGTTATGGAAACAGAGGTAATAAACTTTGTTTTATTTATAATGAGTATAATAAAAAGAAACATATTAGGGTAGCATCTGAAAATATTTATCTCTCAACATCATACCTGGTATTTGAAATAGGGGCTTGTCTTCCGGATTGTGAAAAATAAATAAATTATTTTAAAAAAATTAATCTTATATACGCTTATAAGTTAAAAAAGACGTACCACACCTACATACATAAACTCTTAGAGTTTATGTATATAGGAGTGGTACGTCTTTTTTAAACGAGGTTTTTCTTGACTGAAAGTGTCAGAATCTTTAATTTAACAACTTTTAAGTGTATATAAATTAGATTAATTTTTTAAGAATAATTTATTTATTTTACACAATCCGAAAGGCAAGCCCCTATGGTATTTAACGGATGCGTAGTATTTTAATAACTGTTACCCTAAGCAATATTTTCAATACGGAAGTTAATTTTGTAATATTCTAACTATTCAACAGGCAGACATGAAACAGGTACATGTAGTTAAAAGTGTTTGCTTTATTCACTACGAGTAATTTAAACATTTATATATTCAGGGTAACATTTGAAAATGTTATCTCTCGAGACTCGTTACTAGGCTATGCCGTTATCGCGGGCTGATTAAACATGTACAGACACGCAAAGAGAATCTGACTTTAGTAATAGATAGTATGCGCTGATCAAATAAATTAGAATTTAGTTTAATTATATCATTTTTTACACCAAAGTCTATAGTAAGACGAATTAAAGAATCTAAAGGTTCAAAGCAAATGTTAGCATTGGAAAGTCGGGTAATTCGATCATGGATCCATTTGCACGCCCGAATTATAAACAAAACAAACGAAAGTCTTCATTGAATGATTAAGTATGTAAAGGGTCAATTATATTCCTTGTTTTTAAATGGAATTTAAAGTTACAGATACCGCAACTTAAACCTAGAATTATTGAGTATATCAACTGTTTTTAGATTGAATTGGTAGAAACTTTGTAATAATCGAAGATGGCCACCAGTACAACTAAAGCACAAGACGTTATCCTGTGCCACCTCTGTGACAGGATACCCGCCCTTCTTCACTGTAATCCCTGTCAGGTCAACTTATATGACGAATGCGTCGGAAAACACTATATGACGTCATCGTCCTCTAATCACGACATTGTCAAATACCGAGAGAGAAAATTCTATCTTTCATTTCCAAACTGTAAGGCCCATAGTGGCGAAAAGTGTACTGTTAAGTGCCAGAATTGTGATATAGAAGTTTGCTTTAAATGCCTCAGTGGGAACCATAACGGCCATATAATTATTGAAATTAGGGACATTGTTGAAGAAAAGAAAAAGCATGTGGAGAAAGACACGGATTGTCTAAAAGACGACATCATTCCAAAATTCGAAAAAGCAGATACGGAAATAGAATCCAAATTAGCTGCTTTAAATGCTAAATGTGACGAATTAGAACAAACAGTCACAGAGCATGGACAAAAATGGCAGCGATTCATTAAAGAAATCGTGGCGAAAAGCAAGAAAGATATTATAGAAATGAGAGGAAATGGCATTAAGAAATTAAAAGAATATCAGAAGGAAATCAAAAATGTACTTGAAAGCCTAAATGAAATTGCTCTACAGAACGAAAAGATATTTCAGTCCATGGACGTTAGTTACATCACAAAATATGAAAGCAATATTCAGAAGTATCTAAAGATTCCCTTAAAGATAGATCTGGAACTACCGGCTTTCGTTTCCATGGACATAGATAAGGGTAAACTTTACCAAGATTTTGGAAAATTAATAGAACCCAGGATACACACAGAAACGATCTACAGATCAGATGTATCCAATGAGCTCCTAGACAAAGCTGTAGAAATCGCATCCTTCCCCACTGGAATAACAGAGTTGATGAGGATAGCATGTCTAAATACAGAGGAGGTGTGGGTAACGGGGAAAAATAAAACTATCACTCGTATCAACATACAAGGTTCTGTACAGGAAATTGTTACCGCTACTTGTCAGAATTTTCCTAGCGATATTTCATTTTCAAAAGAAGGGCATCTGCTGTACGCTGATAGAGTAAATCAAGTAATTAATGATGTCCACCAGACAACAGCACAAATCACAACACCACGGGGATGGATACCAGTAGGACTGTGTTGTACACAATCAGGAAACTTACTGGTCAGTATGCGTACATCTAATAATGAACATTATAAAATTGTCCGTTATGAAGGTCAAACAATAAAGCAGGAGATAGAGAAGGATGACCAAGGTACACCGCTATATAAAGGAGGAGAAAGTATGCTGTTTGTGACAGAAAACAACAACGGGGATATCTGTGCTTCTGATTGCAATGCTAAGGATGTCGTTGTGGTGAACAAGGCAGGAAAACTAAGATTCCGATATAAAGGACAACAAACGATGAAGAATCAGTTTATTCCTTCTACTATTGTCACAGACTCCGCTTGTCGTATAATAGTACGGGATTACGAGAATTCCTGTACCCATATCATTGATCAGGACGGTCAGTTTCTCCGTAGTCTGGATTTTTGCGGAGTACTGAGTCTAGACACACTGGGAAGACTGTGGGTGGGGGAGTATCAGAGTGGAAACGTGAAGGTCATCAAATATACAAATTAAATGATCTGATTTCTATGATACAATTTGTGAGGAAATATTCTGTAAAATATGTATTTATTATTTTAAAAAAAATAACTATATGTACTAATGATTTTAAATGTTTTAGGTGATATTTCAACACATGTCAAAACAAAGGGAAAAATATTCTAAATTGAACCTTACATTAATGTAAAAATATGCGAAATTGAACCTCATGTCATCAAAATACTGAAGATGCATCTAGAAAATAACGTATAAATATGCTGGGAATAAATCAGCGTTTTAAATAATTCAAACATCAAGATGTTTATTTATTTAAGTTTTATAAATAATATACTTATCATCATCATCATAATAATATGTAAAGATATAATCTTTGAATCACAATCTGAATTCATTTGTGTAATAAAGTTGCACTAATTTTCATATTAAAGTTGCGTAACTTAACTTAACATCAAAAATACAATATTTCACCAATTTAATTTTCTTTGACTGTTTTTTTCAAACAGATGTAAATATAAACAATAAAATGTATTCCTTTGGTTGTTATTACGGGAATTAACGTCGCAGCTATTGCAAAAAAAATACATAACCCGAAATACATTTTATTTTTTAAATACATGTAAAGTGCTATAATGGTAAAAAAAAGTTAAAGAAAACTAAATAATTTCACTGTTTTACTGACAATCTATTTCAGTTATGTATCTTTACTTTTCCTTGAATTTCACATTATGATTTTTAAAAAAGTGATGCATAATCTCATAACATTCTAGATATCGCTTATATACTTTAACATTTAAGACATTTGAATAAAATTAATGTTTACGTTTTATCCTCTGAATAAAAAGAAAATTAAATCAACGAAGAACAATTTAGTTTTGAAGAATATTTGATTTGCTTAGTGAATGTAACTTTACCACAATTAAAGTACATGTCACTTCTTTGATCTAAAATCTGATGAGAGGGTTTGACAACTTAAAATATTTTACTTTAATGTAAATTAGTTGAATCTGATTGGTCTAGAAACATTTGTTAAAAACACTATTACCCGCTAAATAATGAAGCCACACCCTCCAGCGTAGCAACAGTCAACAGTGCACGATTCACTGTTATATGTATTTGTATAATACATTCAGTGTAATATAATAAGTATTGCATGTAGTAATTGAGTTTAACATTGAAAATTTTCAACCCTCGAAAACCATTGTCAACCTCGGCTGCGCCTCGGTTGACAATGGTTTTTTTGGGGTGAAAACATTCAATGTTACACTCAACTATATACATGGAATATTTATCTAATGAAATTCCAAGTAATACAATGTTAATGAGTTAAATGATAACACAGCCATGTACTTTGAATCGTACAGACAGCGACTCTTCCGGATTTTAATCTTAAAAGAGTGATAAAAAAAAATGCATGGATGTTGAAGGATGTTGAGAATAGTGTTAAGGACTCTTAAGGTGAAAACTTTTTCAATAAAGTCAATGTGAGGGAGGTATTGATGATGTGGATACGGTCAGGAAAAACCTATATACGAGTACATAGGTCCTTTATATGGCTGAAAAATGGCCTGTTCTGACAGGAAAAATACATGCAATAGACTTTTTAACGCGTCATGGGTTTCAACCAACAAAACCTTAGCTACCCAACACAAACCTCTTAACAATAGACTTTCTTGGCCAAACAATGTTTTAAGAAGAAAATGATAAAATCTAAAAGTGCGTTTGACGTATTATATTCGTGGCAAAGAACACAATTCAAAGGATTTGAGAAAACTAAAAGAAAGGTATATGTGAAAAAATACAAGTAAAATACAAGAAAAAAGTATATTTTTCGTATTGCTTATGTTTTATCAGCTCAGCATACAGAACGTAATTTAATCCTGGGGGGGGGGGAATATCAATTTTCTGATAAAATCTAAATGTGTAGGCGACGAACGATGTGCTATTTCTGTGATAAAAACACAATTAAATAGATAAGAAGGGTATTTTTGAAAAAAGAAATAAAATAGAAGAAATCATGTTTTCCACTTTGTTCAGTTTTCATTATTTCTGCATTTAGTAATGACCCAGGGGTTCCGCCATCGATTTTTTTCTTATAGTTGCTTTCACGAGGTTTGTACATGCAAAACCATATAATGTGATGTTGTAAGTTTTGGAGCTTGTGTCATTCTAAAAATGACAAATACATGATAATCTCCTTAATAAAATTTACTTGGAAACAATCTAATATCCCCTTTCGTTAAATGTTTTTTTTATAATATCCTTCCATTCATCAGCCATGGGTCAAAATTTCATTCTTTCAGAAACTTTCAGAAACAAATCTTTTGTATTGTAACTTAACCGATCAAAATTTCACGATTTTTGATCGATACAATGAAAAGGGCCATAATGATTACATGTGAATTAACTTTTCGGGGCGGCTTGACGAAATAGAACATTTTGCAGTAGAGTAGAAAAAGAAACGAATTCTCTCTGTTTAAAATTTGGATTCTTACTCGTGAGAAGAACTGCGAACGCCAGTATTGTTTTGTCTGTACCTCCAAGTACATTTTCAAAAATTAACATATTAGAACAATTTTTCACATTTATAATGATAGTCGTGTGAATTTTCATCAATCATCATTGTTTTAGGGAAACAAAAAGAGATAACTCTGTAATTTTCGTAAACCCTGGTTTTTTGTTTTACTAGTAAGTCAATGGAAAACGAAAATATTTTTACCATCCTCCTTGACACAAAATATCCCTTTAAAGGTGTTTAAAAATAGTTAGTTTACAAATTTATACCAAAAACTTGTTGGAAGGGGGATGTGTATGCAGACAAAAATTGCAAAAATGGTATTTGAGAATATTGCGATGTTTTAAGCCGACTTTTAATTGAAAAAATTGTACAGACTTAGATAAACAGATTTATAATTCAAAGCTGACCTGATCCCACCTCTGACGTTGTAGAGTTCCGTGTTTGCTTTATTCCTGGTTTTTATTGTTTGAATGGTATTTTCGTTATATCCATTTTTTTAATTAGGGTAGTTTTTTAATTTTTACATCCCACTCGAAAATTTTTCAATCATATGGAGAAACCACCATTTGCCGGTAGATGACTGAAAATGCAAACCTATGATTGGGTCTCAGGGTCTGTAAGCATTGAAGGATCCTTTTCGTCCCAACATATAGTGCTTGGTTTGGTTGGTTTTCATCCAAAGAACCGGTCTCAATGTCCTCCAGTGGATTCAAACCCACGAGGATCAGTTCCTCACTCCGTAGATCTATAGCAGACTGACATCACTGCACCACGCGGGTAACACTTTATGGCATTTATTTGACGTTGTATTGGAGGATGAAGATTGGCAGGTTAAATATTCCATTATATTTCTGAAATTGTTAATTGATAAGTTGTTTGCCCCCTTCCTCGCCCCCTCAATTTTTTTTATGCAATACAATCAACATCACATATCTCATGTTTAACACTCTCTCTCAGAAGATATCGACATTGTATGATGTTAACAAACAAAAATCATGAAAGACATTTAATCAGTAAAGAAATTGTCACTCGAAGAACAGCCTGTATACTCATCAGAATCCTCAAATAAGAATCAAATATCGCAATAGAATTGTTCACAGAACTAACAAAAATATTTTAGGTGAAAAAAAATTGTAGATATAATGTCCAACTGTATATTCTTGGAAATATATATTATGCTGCCATATTATCCAGGCTGCCATGTAAGTAAACAGCGGCGTATATTCCTCTCTGTTGATGTGTAGGCTATTGTGAATAGGAGATTCACCTGAGGCGCGAAGCGCCGAACGGGGGTAGGTACGGGAGGGGGTCGCTCCTCCTGTTGTTGGGGGTTCGGGGGGCCTCCCCTGAGAAAAAATTGAAAATTAGACACGAAATCATGCGATTTCCTGATAAAAAGATTTTTTTTAAAAATCATTTATTTAAAAATACAGGTGTATATATGAGTTCTTGTGAAAAAAATTTGTTCTCCTCTGGAAAATTTTAATTTTTTTCTATTTTGCCAATTTGAAGACAACTAAATTGTTTTTTTGACCAAACAGGAACTATAGTGTATGATAAATTTAATCTTAACACACTTAAGGTTAATTAAGAGAATAGTTGCACTACTTGGAAAAACTGACAAATCTTAGCAGTGTGCAGTTGAACCTAGTTTAGTATCTTTAGTAGCAAATTATACGGAAAGAAGTTAAGATCGAGTTTGAACACGAAAGATGATAAATACTTATCGAAACACTCCACTTTTGCAAAACACTTATATTATTGCGTGACATAATCACCTTTGCTTGAAATCATTCTGTTTGTTGTCCTGTTCATAAGTACATGCAACTGATTTTTTTAGATATACTGTTATAGACTTTATAGTAAGTTTTGAATTTCACCTTGAAGATAACAAAAATATCGGAATTAATTTACGGTATTACAATATTTAGGCCAGTTTGGGTCGCCATATTTGTTATTGTTTTAACGTCACTCTCCATAATTTTTCACTCAAATGGAGACGTCACCGAATGCCAGTGAAAGGCTTTAAATTTTGACCTTTACTCGGCACTCAGGGCCATTGAGCAGTGAGGGATCTTTATCGCGTCAACGTCTGTCTTGAAACGGGACCTCGGATTATAAGGTCTCATCCGAAGGACCCGCAACTTTCACTTCAAACAAAAATGTGACCGAAGTTCGGACAACTTTAGCGTTAGGCCTATTTCCACCTGTTTATTAGATGAAGTCGAGTTTCAGGTAACTATGGAAACGTACAGACAGCTACTCTTGACGACATACTTAAACTTCCGAATTTTAATCTGAATAAAGTGATAATAAAAATGGATGACGAAGGTTACGAAAATAGAGTATTCAAAGGAGTTGAAAACTTTTTTAATAAAGTCGATGTGAGAGCGGTATTAATGGAGTGGATGTGGCTAAAAACTGGCCCGGCTGGACAGGAGATAATATACTTTTAACTCGTCATGGGTTTCAACCAACAAGGCCGTCCTTAGCTACACAGCTTCTGCATCTTAACAATAGACTCTCTTGGCCAAATGATGTTTAATGGAGAAGGGAATAATAAAATATAAAAGTTTAGTCGACATATAATGTTATATTTCTGTGATAAAAAAACACAATTACAAAGACAAGAAGGGTATTGATCTAAAAATAAAATTTAAATACAAATTAGCAGGTTTTTCGTTTTGTCCACTTTTCATTAGTTATGCGTTTAGTAATAATCCAAGGTTGCCGCTATTGTTTGTCTTCTTAAAATGGTTTTCATTGGGTGTGAATTACATGCAAAAGTATTATATTATGTGTCACTGTAAGTGTTTGAGCTTTTGTGTTTCTAGTGATGACATTATTCATTGTAATCTAGTTAATCAAATTTACTTGGAATAATGTATATCCTTCCACTCAGTAGCCATGAGTCAGATTTTTTGGCCTTGAAAAAAGTTGTCCACTACCCCCCCCCCCCCCCCCCACCACCACCACCACCACCACCACCACCACGAAATAGGATTTTCGAGTTTTGAAATTATATTAAATTTTTTTTTCTTGCTTGTCAACTTTTTTTGAGTTAGTAAAAAAAAAAATTCAGGTTGCCCCCCCCCCCTTTCAAAAACGATGCTACGTGACTGTATGAAGCGAAACAACTCTAACTGCAAAATTAAGCATTTCAAACCGAAAGTTAAATTTGTGACGATAGAAACTTTGGAACATGACTTTTATGAAAACAAAGAGGTAATAGTTTTTTATTTATTTATAACGAATAACGAGTAAAATAATAAACATATTAGGGTAGCATCTTAAGATATTCATTTCTAAAAATCATACCAGGTATCTAACTGATGCATAGCCAATCTCAGGAAATTTTTATAACTGTTACCCTACAAATATTTTCCATACCGTAGTTAATTGTGTAATGTTCAAACTATGCAATCGGCTGATATGAAACAGAAAGGTAAAAATGATTGCTTTATTTACTATAAATAAATTAAAAATTTATATATTTAGGGTCATATTTGAAAAATGTTAACTCTCTAGACTCCTTAGTGAACGGATATCGCGAACTAACAAAACATGTACAGGCACGTAAGGAGTATACTGACTTTAGTATTAGATAGTATATACTAATCAAATTATTCAAATTTAGTTTCAATATCATTTTTACTCCAAAGTCTAGTAAGATGACTTAAAGAATCTAAAGGACTGTGGCGAATCTATCAAAGCAAATGATATGCAAGCGCAGATTAAAAAACAATACAAAGCAAACAAATGTCTTCACTGGATGATTAACCTTGTCTTTAAATGGAATTCAAAGCAAAAGGTACACACACTGCAACCTGAAATTAGAATTTATTGAGTATTTCGTCTAGTTTTAGATTAAAATGGTAGGAACTTTATAACACTGCAGAAGATGGCCACAAGTACAACTAAAGCACAAGACGTTATCTTGTGTCACCTCTGTGACAGGAGACCCGCCCTTCTTCACTGTAATCCCTGTCAGGTCAACTTATGTGAAGAATGCGTCGGAAAACACTATATGACGTCATCATCCTCTAATCACGAGATTGTCAAATACCGAGAGAGAAAATTCCATCTTTCATTTCCAAACTGCAAAGCCCATAGTGGCGAAAAGTGTACTGTTAGGTGCCAAAATTGTGATGTAGAAGTTTGCTTTAAATGCCTCTGTGGCGACCATAATGGTCATAGAATTATCGAAATAAAGGACATTGTTAATGAAAAGAAAAAGCTTATGGAAAAAGACGCAGCTTATCTAAAAGACGATATTATTCCAAAATTTGAAAATGCGGATGCAGAAATAGAATCCAAATTAGCTGCTTTAAATGCTAAATGTGACCAATTAGAAGAACTAGTCACAGAACATGGAGAAAATTGGCGGCGATGCATTGAAGAAATCGTGGAGAAAAACAAGAAAGATATTGCAGAAATGAGAGAAAATGGCATTAAAAAATTAAAAGAATACCAGAAGGAAATCAAAAATGTTCTTGCAAGCCTAAATGAAATTGCTCTGAAAAACAAAAAGATTTCTCAGTCCATTGACATTAGTCACATCGCAAAATATGAAAGTAATATTCAGAAGTATCCGAAGATTCCCTTACAAATTGATCTAGAACTACCGGCTTTCGTTTCCAAGGACACAGATAAAGGTAAACTTTACCAATATTTTGGAAAATTAATAGAACCCAAAATACAAACAGAATCTATATACAGATCAGATGTATCCAACGAACTCCTAGACGAAGCTGTAGAAATCGCATCCTTCCACACTGGAATAACAGAGTTGATGAGGATGGCATGTTTGAATACAGAGGAGGTGTGGATATCTGGGCAGAATATTAAAACCATCACTCGTTTCAATTTACAAGGTTCTAAACAGGAGACTGTTACCTCTACTTGTCGAAATCATCCTAGTGACATTTCAGTTTCAAATAAGGGGCATCTGCTGTACACTGATAGAGTAAATCAAGTAATTACTGATGTTCATCAGACAACAGCACAGATCAGAGCACCACACGGATGGGAACCAGTAGGACTGTGTTGTACACAATCAGGTGATTTACTGGTCAGTATGCGTACATTTAATTATAAACATTGTAAGATTGTCCGTTACGAAGGTCAAACAATAACGCAGGAGATAGAGAAGGACGACCAAGGTAATCCACTATTTAAAGATGGAGATAGGATGCTGTTTGTAACAGAAAACAACAATGGGGACATATGTGCCTCTGATTGCAATGCTGGTGTAGTCGCTGTGGTGAACAAGGCAGGAAAAATACGATTTTTCTATAATGGACAACAAACGATGAAGAATCAGTTTAAACCTACCAGTATTGTCACAGACTTTGCTAGTCGTATAATAGTAAAGGATAATGGAAATTCCTGTACCCATATCATTGATCAGGACGGTCAGTTTCTTCTTAGTCTGGCTTTCTGTGGAGCACTGAGTTTGGACACAGTGGGACGACTGTGGGTGGGGGAGTTTGAGAGTGGAATTGTAAATGTCATGAAATATACAGAATAAATGTTTTGATTTCTATAAGGAATCTTTTTTGCAAATATTAAAGAAATATTGTTACTTTTTGTTTTTTTTAATTAAAATAAAATGTTTGAGTGTAGCAAATTAATCTCATTTAAATTGACGGAAGCACATATAATATTGTTAAAACTAATAATGGTGGTGGACATGGGTTTTGGGGGTCTCTTCAAGTTTTTCGATTGGGGTCTTTGCCAAGCCTGCAGGCCTGGGGCCCCCTCCACCTCTTGTAACAGGAGGGGAGGCTTAGTACTGGAGTACTTGCAATTGGGTGTTAAAGTACTGCTGACCAGAACCAATCACCGGAACCAAGGTATACAGTTGTGCTCGCAACTCTCCCGGGCCCAAATGTCTAGTACCCAAATTTGGGATCCCAGGCACCTGTGACCAACACAGGGCCACTGGTTTTGCCCGGTACTCTTTAGTCGGTATGCCAGTTGTCCTTCCGGACCCTATTCTTTATTGTACATCTATGCAATGCGGCCTCTTAACGCCAACTACCTTTTTGTCCATCAAAGTTATAAATAACACAATGTTTGCCTTTTCAAGTCTTTAATAAATTTAATGAAAACCATCCAACTGTTGTCTATTGCAAAGTTAACACCAAGGAAAGGGAATAGTGACCTTATGAGCATAAGGAATCATGTAGCAATGCATGCCAGGTCCCGCAGGGCAGCGATTACCTGACTGTTCAATTAACCAATCCTTATTTTATAGATAAATACGAGGGTTGTCCCAAAATTCTGTAGACAAGCGTTGTTTTGTACGAACATGATGTCATATATTAAGAAAACGTCGTACATAGACTAAACCAACACTATCAAATAAATTTATGGACAAATATGGAGTATCAACACAATTTTACCCTATTTAAATGACACATTTCATTGTCTGGAGATGTTTGTATTCTTTTATAGATATGAATTCCATAACGTTTTATATACACCGAGTTGAAATTCGACTTTTTGAAAAATGGCACAGGCGGCGCACTGGACTATGATCAAGTGTTTTGATCCTAAATTTCACTCCTATAAAATGTACAAGTCATAAATGTTTGGTAGACAAGGAAATGTTTTCTGTCCTTAGTAGTTAGAATGACTGAAATGGTTTCTCAATGTATGTGAATAACGGAAACTAAAAAAATAGACAAGCATAAGAACTGAGCAAGTGTGCCACTGTGCAACTCCATTAGAGAAGACAGACGAAAAGTCCGTTGAAATACAGGGTTTTCAAATCATTATTATTTCATACCTGTTCATGCATATACTTTGTTTACATATTTTAATGATATTTTAAGATATTTTACATTAAAAACTATTATTGTTTTGTTAACGGTAGTCCGATCCGCGGTTTATAAAATTAGCAGTTAATTAATCAAAAATACTGTAAATTACTTTTTATTCGCAAGAATTTTATTTTCGCGTAATTACGCGAGACAGGGTGCTTGCGAATATTTAATTCTTGCGTATGATAGTATTCCATAAGATTATATAGAGCAATAACCAGAATTCGTGAAAATTTTGCCTCGCTAATCAAGAGTCAATAGCTATCTCGCGAAAATAAGGTGTCGCGAAAATTTAGTGATCTACAGTACTCATTTAAAGTTAAAGATCAAAGTTAATCATATTATTTAGGGAAAATTGTCAAATCTCTAAAATATTTGCAGAAAAAGCGAATTGGAATATCAGCAATGCATTTTCTAATTGCAAATTGAGCAAAAAATATATTTTAGGCTAAAAAACGATAGGTATCCAGGCATTCAGAGAAATTGTCATGATTTCCATACTTATTTGGTATTTTTTGTCCCCTAATTCCGTCATGTATTCTATAATACATAGTGTAAAAGGATTTTGCTGTCATTGCAAGACACCATAAATCACTTCTCGTTTTATATTATACTAATAAGCATTGGTTTCTAGGGCTGGATTCAAGAAAAATCTTATTTCACTAAAACTGTATTAATTTTTCTCCTTTTATAGGGTACAAATGTCAACTTTTAGAAGACCTTTTCTAAGACTTCCAAAGACTGAGAATCTTATAAAGATGAATAAAATGAAAATTGTTGCATGAAAAAAAAAATATTTTTGAGCTTCATTTTGATGCATTTCTAATTAAATTTTAATTTTTGGAGTTAGCCTTCCTGGCTGAGTATCGGATATCCTTAATTAAGAATCTGTTTCTGGTAATTGGAATTTTTTCAAAAAAAAAATTGAACCGTAGACATTTGTCTTTTTTGACGTTGCAGATTGCTCCGGGTGTTAGAAAACGATATCACTTCGAATCTTATTACTCGAATTGTTTTCAAGTAAGCATGATAAAACTTCTTATTTTTTCTACGAAAAATAAGCTTTATTCACCCAGAAAATTTTATAAAGATACATTCATTTCTTTAAAAGATATAAGCTCAGTCTACGAAATTTTGGGACAACCCTCTAAAGATGCAAAACCCTACAAAGATATAAATATGATCGGAATAATATTCAACGTTTCAGTTTTTCAAAAATCATGAAATCTGAATAATTCTAAACAAGAGGCCGTAGGTTCTTAACGGTCACCTGAGTATAATACAACAACTTAGAGGATCCATAGAATATTTAAGGAATAACTGTCTTATTTTTCGATTTTATGAAGTGATCAATCGATTGGCTTGCGTGATAATTTGCATAAACGCCGAAGGCGTTTATGCAATAAATTATCACGCAAGCCAATCGATTGATCATCTACATGAAATTGAAAAATCTGGCAGTTATTCCTTATATTTACATGCTTTGATACCGCCAATATACGTGCTCCAAGCCCTGATTCTGTCTAGCTGTTTGTCCTGCCCTGCAAATGTTTTTTTTTGTAACCGCGCCAAAACATTGATGGGGAAATAAAGTACATTTACATTTGGTAATTTTCAAATTATCTCGGACAAAGACATTGGAAATGTAAATATAAAAAAATATAAAATAAGCTGATAGATGAAGCTTTCCCAAAAGCAAGCATAGTCAGTTTGAGAGCTCTACACAGCTCATACTATTTGTTAATCACTGTATAAAATGCTGAGTTTAAATAAAATTTACTTACGTAAGAGAAATAGGGTGATCAGGATCGATGAAATAATTAGTCTAATATATAGCTACAACTCATAATTCAAGTTTTGATATGTTTTCCATTCATCACTCACCAAGACGATAAAGGTTTTCCGTATATACCAAACATTGCTGAAGAATGAAATTTCTAAATGATATGTCCTTTTGTACTATTTTTAACCCTAACATGTAATATCTCACATTTGCCTATGTTCGACGTTGAAGATCAATTTACTAAGTTATTTTTGTATCATTTTTATTTATCTATTATTTACAAGTTTATCTGATCATTAAAAGTATAAAAGTTTTTTGTATTACACAATAAATTTCTTGCATGATTTTCTTATTCTATTAACTTTTCAAAATACATTATTTAATGTGATAAATTATCAAAAGTGAATTGCAAAGGGGAATATCTTCTCTCAATAAAATACAAATTTACGGAGCCCTGACCAGGATTATACAGAAAATATTAACTTCAAATCTGTGTCTATGCACCTTTAATACCCAGCAGCATAGAGGAAGATTTTCAAAGAAATAATTTACTTTCACTATATGATCTATATAGCCCTGCCCTACCAGGACCCCTGACTCAGGGGCCATGAAATTCACAATTTTGGTAGAGGCACTCGAGTTCATCATTACTATGTACTTACTTTTTTAGTTTAATACCCAAGAGCAGCTAGAGAAGAAGATTTTCAAAGAAATAATGTACTTCCACTATTTGATCTATATAGCCCAGCCCTAATACCAGAACCCCTGACCCTTGGACCATGAAATTCACAATTTTGGAAGAGGCATTGTTGGTCACCATAACTATGTACTTAGTTAGTTTGTTTAATACCCAGGAGCAGAGAAGATTTTCAAAGAAATAATGCACTTTCACTATATAGCCCCGCCCTAACATCAGAACCCCTGACCCTCTGGCCATGAATTTCGCAATTTTGGTAGAGGGCTCACTGCTCATTACAATCATGCTAACAGTTTGACTGCTTGGTGTCCAGGAGTGAAGAAAAATGTTTAAATATAGCATTAATTTTGGTGGTTTTAATCCCGCTGCTCAGGCCCCATGAGGGCAGGGACAATGAAATTCACAGTTTTTGTTCCCCCTTACCCATAAATGCTGTATACAAAATTTGGTTGAAATTGGTTGAGTGGTTCCAGGGAAGAAGCTGAAAATGTTCAAAAGTTTACGACCGATTGACGACGAACGACGAAAACAGATAGCAGTAGTTCACCTGAGTGACTCAGGTGACCTAAAATATTTTTTTAAAAATGGTCCTATGCTTAATTATAAATATTTTTGTCATGACATCAACATAATATCTAAAGAGATAAAATTTGCGCTAACATTCTGAACTCTTATGACCATAATTTGTCTAACAGATATGTCTGAAATCAAAGTTGCAATATTCATTCAAAATAGTTGTGTACTACATTACAATCATATCTGTTTACTGTTACGAGTATGATGGTAAAAATTGACACCAGAGAATCTAGTTTATTACTGACTTTCTATTTTATTTTTGCTTCCTTACCCATGAAATAGTACTTAGTTATCTTTGATTGGTTACCGAATACACAAACTTTGACCATTTGACCTTGGAGTTTGACCTACTTTTAAGAACTTAGAACATGCTCTTCGTATGAATAATTTCTTAAACGAGGAAAATCACTGACAAACATGTGGATGAAACAAGAATATCAGCAGTCTCGTTTAAAGTCATAATTTCGTAAGTTCCATGGTCGATACAATGTCCCTTTCAGCAAAAACAATTTTTCATTGAGTCAAATGCTGACTAACGTTTTTCCTGCTAAATGTTAGTCCATTATTCAAACACTGAACTGACGACGGACAAGGAGCACACAGCGGGTGTGACCGATCGACAGGGGATGCCCACTCCTCCATGGCACCTGATCCCACCTCTGATGTTTCGGAGTTCCGTGTTTGCTCTGCTCCTATTTTGTATTGTTTTAAGGACTTTGGTGTTGAATGCTATTCGTTATCTCCATATCCTTCATCATAACTTTTGAAAGGTTAGGGCTAGGGCTTTAATTCATACTTTCCATGTATAATCTTCGTGAAAAGGTCTTTCTTTAGAAACCGATAACCTTGACCCGGAGTTTGACCAACCTAAAAAATGTTAACCTTAGCAATAACTTTTGAACAGGTGGCGCTACGGTTCTATTTTTCACATTTGCATTTCTTCTCCTACATGTAGCATTGTCACTAAGTTAAACTAGAAGTTTATTAAAACAAAAATTGTGTTACGCCACTTTAAAAAGAGAGACGCTGATGAAATGAGTAAATTGAGTTTCAAAGATTTAGATCTGTCGAGTTTTATTTGTGTTTCTTTTTAATTTCATTACCTTAAATCTAATTTTTCCGCGAAGCTTAACAGCGGAAAACTTGGAAGGCCTTAATTTTAGCTCCGTTCTCTGATATTTTGGCATTGAATGAACATAAAGTATTTGAGTATTCGATGCAAGATCTCCCTTTGTCACAAAGAATGTGTAGGGGTACTATATGATTATTATTTCAGATTCCCTATAAATCAAACAAACGATATGGATGTTATTTTGCTTGTTAAATATGGCGCTTCTGGCCGCGGTGATCAATTTGCTCGGGTTACCACAGGGCTGCCCCACAATCAAGAATCAATACAAGAAATCTGACGACCTAAATCGGGCGGATCATGCACCACTGGGTAGGTCACAATTGCATGAACGTCACCAATGCAATAATCAATCAAATTCAATCAATCAATCATTAATCAATTAGTCAATCAATCAAATATCAATCAAGTCAATTACTTGTCAATCAATCAATCATTAATAAATCAATCAATTTAATTATAAATCATGTCAATAAACAATGGAATGAGCGTAAGAATATGTGTTGCACCCGTCCAGTTGCGTTGAGGTGCGACGGAATACGCAAAAACTAAAAATTCGAACCACGATAAGGCTGAAGTGGACGCTATCCCCAACATGCAGTCATCACGGTATAGGTAAAACAGAGACTTCATCACCGCGACATTGGTTGATGTGGACGCTGTACCCATCAGTAGTCTGCAGAATACGCAATCATACAGAATTCACTAATGCAACACAAGTTCATGAAGAAGCTAGACCAAGCGGGACACCATTAAGGAATATTGGAGCACACGATTAGGGGACGACCATTTGATTCTGAGGGGGGGGGGGGGGCCTGGCAAATTTTTTTTGAGACGGATTATTTATTTTCATGCCTGTCAAGGAGAGATTATTTATTTTCAAGATTATCGAGGACAGATTATTTATTTTCTTCTTTGTCTTAGGGTACCTTGATCGATTGATTCTAAAAGACTTATCATTTATATACCATAGGCGGATTCAGGATGGGGGGTGTGTATAACTTCGTTCAAGCAAGAGGTCTGGGGCCGGGTTAAGGCCCCAAGTGGGTTCTGGGCGAAGCACTGGTGGAGGCCAAGGGAGGGAAATTCCCTAGAAGCTCTTGGGTTTTCGGGTATTTTAAGAGTAAAACCAGGACAATTATAGTGGTATTGGTTATTATATAGCAAAGTATGACATTATTAATATCGGTCATATCATACTTTGAATGAAGGGGGGTCCAGGGGGCGAAGCCCCCTGAAGCTCGTGGGTTTTTGTGTATTTCAAGAGTAAAAGCAGGCACAATTATGTAGGAATTGGTTAGTTATGTTCCAAAGTATGACATAATTAATACTAGTCATATCATACTTTGAATGAAGGGGGCGCAGGGCGCGAAGCCCCCTGAAGCTCTTGGGTTTTTGTGTATTTTAAGAGTAAAACTAGGCATAAAAATATTGGTATTGTACTTAAAGCATGGCAATATTAATATAATTCATATCATACTTTGAAATTTTAGGGGAGGGTCATACACATGTATGCCTTCCTTAAATCCGCCACTGTATACTTTGTATGAATTTATCGGGAAGTATAATTCTTTGAAAAGAAAATTTATCTTTTGTGGTGTTTAAGAATTGGCTTGTTTTTAAAGTGATTCATCACATCTAGATCTACTGAGTGCTCATTGTCATGTTGATCAACTGACTACAAGTATCCAGTCTGGTAATCTGATTTTAAATATTATTTGGTTCTAAAATGGCGAGCGAAGCGAGCCCAAAAAAAATACTGAATTGAAGATTCTGAGGTTAAATTACACGGAAATAAAAAGGTATTTTCACAATATTTAAATGTCATAAGTCAAGGTCAGATTATTTATTTTCTTTGCAGAGGAGGACAGATTATTTATTTTCAACATTTTCAGGGACAGATTATTTATTTCCAAAATCTGCCAGCCCCCCCCCCCCCCCCCCTCAGAATCAAATGGTCGTCCCCTTATCACTGCGACATAGGCTTTTGTGGATGCAGGACCAAGCAGGAAGTCTTCAGCTACAATGACATAACAAGAGCAGCAGTATTTGTTCTAAAACAAGAGGAGGGAGGGTGGAAAAATTAAAACATTTCATCAATTCAATTTCATATAATTTTCCATGACCTCGACGTTTAATCAGAAAGGAAGAGGAAGAAAGATTAAATATTAGACTATATGGAAATTGACCTAAATTATCCGGAATGATAGGTTGTGACTAAGTGTGAATATAATTATATATCTGAAAGGACTTAAGATATCCGGAATGAAGGGACATACGGTTACTAAATATAATTTTTAACTCACTTATCCAAGACCAGGCTCGCATAAGTGGTGTTATTTGTACACAAAAAGGTATTCAAAGAACGGATTTTACATATGAAACTATATTTCGACTGACTTTTAGCAAATTCAGACTGCGTTGTCTTCTGTGTTACTTACATATCCTCAGCATGATCACTCTGAATACTGCAGCTCCTTGCTTGGTATTGGGATTGTATTAAATAACACAGGTCAATTGGAGGTGCAGTCACAGAGATGATAAGCAAATAGGGTCGGTGGGCGGGGAAGTCTCTCAGAAACCTTTTTTTTTTATTTAACACTATTGAGAACGTATACCCGTCTTGTATCATTCGTATACTCGATTATAGTTTTAAATTTTTTTTAATTAATATTCAACAAGATTACCACTTTTCCTGAGTATTAAAAATAAAATTAAAAGAAAGAGGGCGTATAAGGCGTGGACAATCCCCCGCTCTGAGACAAAATATTTCTTTAATTTTCAAAATTCACAGAAAAGTTATATTTTTCTAAAATCGTGTTCTCAGTAATGTCATCTTCAAAACATTTTATCATTTTATTTTACTGAACGACTTATTATTTGATAATCTTTATTTCAAAGTTGACAGTTAAGCATATTCAGTGGAAAATGGGTTTACTAGAGCTATAAAAAATGAATTTTGAACATGAATGGGTCAAGTCTCCATTCTTCGTTAACGCTTAAATGATGGAAACGTAAATGCAAAATCTATTTCATTCGTCCAAAAATGGAAAAAAAAAGTGGAATCTGAACCCATTCTATTTGAAAATCGAAAATTTCTGAAAAAAAATGTACGCTTCAACAAACCCGTTCATTCAAATCACACTGACAGACATTGATAATGCATATATTTCGTAGCGTAGTGGTTAAAGCAGTTGGTCTTGGACCAATCCTGCGCTATGGGGAGGATTCGAATCATATGTGAAGCATTTTCTTTTTTTCACATTTCTTAAGAACATGAGTGAAAAATAAATTATTAATAAAATATTAAAACAATGAAATACAGAATTAAATGTGTAAAAGATGATATAAACAATATTTTTTTGAAAAATAAAACTTTTAGAATTGAGAAATGTCTTTTCTCAGAGCGGGGGATTGTCCTTGCCTTGTACGCCTCCATTCTTTGCAAGGATATGTCAATCAGACCCATCTTAAACTTAGAATTTTCAATAACTTTTCGATGAAATAAGACTTTTAATTCATTTTCGTGTGAAATGCTATTACAACATATAAGCCATCATATTATACCGAAAATATTAACTTCAAATCTATGTCTATGCACCTTTAAGTCCATAATTAATCTTCAAAAAATATCCTGCATCTATCAAAAAAAAATATTGTATGGATATTCTTTTGCGAGTCAATATTGAGAATGCGTGTGCTATATAATACAAGTGCTGTACGTGGACTGTGTAAATTATCATATCGATGTATCATAGCAGCAGATCTGTAGCGTTACGATTTTATATACTTGTCTTTGACCATAACGCTACAGATCCCGTAATGCAAAAAAAGTGCAATTTACGGCGCAATATTTTTTGCGTCCTTTTGGGTACAATTTCTCCAATTTCCAGCATCGGTCAATTAACAACCTTTCATTTCCTAATTCTAGGCACATTATTTCACTAATCTGTTTATTTTATTTATCTCCCAACCCATTTCTAGTCGTCTCTACAAGTGATGAACTCGCTTGATTAAAATGATTTTTTTTAATTGCTGAAAATTCACTTCAAGCCTGTACATGTAGAGACATTTATAAATGGTTGGAAGGTTGAAAAAATATACATACTGGCCAGTGGCCACTGAATGTGTCTAGAATTAGGGAGTGAAAGGTAGTTGATTGACCAATGCTAGAAAGTGGAGAAATTCTCCCCAAAAGTGCGCAAAAAATATTACGCAGGTCTGGACGATTTCCAAATATGGAAGTCAAGAACGATAACTGAAACTTGCTATAAATAAAAATCATGTACACATTATTATTTTTCTATCCAATCAGACAACAGCATTTTTACACAATCCAAAACATATTTTAAAAAAAGAACAAAAAGATAACACGCGCTTTTGTATTTTTCCTAAAAAAGATTTTTTTTAACAAAAAACCTTTACAAGTTAGATGAAAACTTTTGAAGAATAAGGTATTCCCCACATACACTGTATTTACCGTGAACAACTTGACATTTTTATCTCGGTAAAGAAAAAAAAATGCATGATACAATGCAATCGTTTACGGAGGAATAAATCACACCAGCAAGTTCTTATCAAGTTCAATTATAACATTTACCAGAATTTATAATACGTTTGTAAATATAATTTTGCTTAGCAGTTCGATTTTCATCGATGATGCTTAAGTTACATGTGTATAGAGCCATCTCACACAAGTGTTTATTGTATGGACTACATATAATTTTAAAATATCACGGGTTTCATGATACCTGAAACTGCATGGACGATTTTGTCATAAACTCTCAAAAATAATTAAGACTGTAATCCATTTGATAAGATGTTTATGTCAGGCTCTAAAAAACTGAAAATTTTCCGTATTCATATTAAATCTTTAACGAAAGTTAAACTCTTTGGATTGCTACCTCCTAGTGACATATTTTTGATCCCACTTAAAACGTATTCTAAGCTTTCAATTCGTTTTTGTTCATGGTAGAATTGTCATGAATATTATATTATTCCTAATTGTGCATAAAGTTTACAAAAAGTTTGTTTTAAAAAAATCTTTTTGTGCAAAAAACTTTGAAACCACGTGTTTTATTTATTTTCTTATGGGTAAGTTTCAATGCTGTTATCTGATTGGTCAGAAAGACTAGCACCTTGTTTATTATGTGTATTTATAGCAATATGCGGTTATCGCTCTTGACTTCTTTTTTTGGAAATCGTCCTGACCTGTTACGCTACAGATCTGCAGCTAATCGATATCAATGTATTACTGCATATACAAAATCAACTAATGAACTATGATAAATATAAACTATATAACATAAACTATGTAAATTTAGTGGGATTATTATCATGAGTGTTTGTTGCTTGGATTATGACACTGTCATTTTTTCATGTTTTATTTTTGCACGTATGCTATATTGTATTGTACATATTTCATGTTTGTATCTTCTCTATAATGTTGTTTCATTTTAGGAGAATAAACGATTGAATAGAATTGAAATGCAATACATGTAATATAAAAACAGGTTTCAGCTTAAATGCCAATAAGTCTACTTCAGATTGAATTAATTGATTGAAATAATAAATTTTAGTACAATTGATATTTTTTTTCAGAAATCTCTTATTCATATTTTGATAATTAGGATATGATTTCATAATTAAATTAAAATTTCCATAGAAGTATGCCATGAGGCTGAGGGCTCCGGCCTTTCACTTTCTCTGCGTAAAATATTTTAACTAGAGAAAAATTCCTTCAGATACTGATTGGCTCCTTCCTCCCCCAGTTTTCAAAATTGTTACTACGATCTTGTTCCTATCCCTTGCCATCACCTTAAGCATATATGGGTTTTACTCAAATAAAAATCACTTTTTAATTCCAATTTTGTTTTTCGCAGATTATCCTAAAATATAATAAATGTTACAGTAGTTATGTTAAAAATTACTTTTTTTATTCCAATGTTTCCCCGAGCACACCAAAATACCATTTTTTATGCAGTATTATCAGTGTATTGTAGAGCTCTCTGTTTCATATGCTAAGTAGTATTTGTATTATTAAAATCAAACATCCGACTGATGAAAAATATGGTAACCAATGCAACATTTGAAACTTTTGTACGCTCGATCAAACAAATTGACACGCTGTTATTTGAATGCCTTGATTTATACGGTCTCATCCGAAGGACCGCCCCATTTAGTCGCCTTTTACGACAAGCAAGGGGGTACTGAAGACCTATTCTAACCCGGATCCCCACGGGATTCTCAAATTGATGTATAATATCATGACATATGTTGCTACAGCATTTTACACGGAAATATATATTTTAAAAAAATTGATCCGAAAACTATTGAAATTAGGAATTTTGTGACCTATGGATTGACACATTCTTTCACTTTCACAAAGTACTTTTTTCTTAATACTTTAGGTTTTCCCATCCTTACAATTTTAATGGTTCAAAGTACAAAAACTGTGTATATTTTCATTGAATATAGTTTAAATTCAACAATTATTGCAAAAAACGTACAGGTTGCCTTAGAAGTTGAATAAAGAAAATGCCCGAATGAAGATACCTGAGAAGGAGTTATTGCACTTGTCAATATTTTATGAAGATTAAAATATGGTTAAATAAAGAAATTATACGTATCTTAAATTCTTTTATTTAACAACATTTATCATCACACCTATTGATAAGCATTCTTCCAAAAGAAATTGTTCTATCAGTTTTTATATTAAATTAACAAAAGTTTTTGCAAAATCAATGACATCACAGGAGGATGGAATTACCTTAAGAGAAGTAGAAATTTTGTTGTGTATTAATGACATTATGACAAATATTAAAATTATTTTCCAGAAAATTCATACCAGAAATGTGAGAAGGATCTTTTATTGATTCGAGTGATTAAATAAACGATTATTTATTTACGTATAGATACATCTGGGCCAATGACAATGTGCATTACAGTTCAAGTCAGTAATAGGTTTCTTTTTACCCCATTTTGTCTTCATGGTACATCTTTCACAAATCCTCGCAATGAATGGAAAAAGATTAATAAATGAGTCTTATCTGATTTGCATATAGATAAGAATAGTAAAACGCCCACATTTTAAAATTTAGTATACCCATTTTTGTAATATTTTGGCTATATAGTTTTGTTCCTCTTCTTTTGTCTTTCAATTAATTCAATTTATATGTATTCTAATTTCATTTTTAATTCTCATTCATGATATCTGTTTCCTCGACATTTTAGCTCAGATAAATGACCTACAATGTAGAGATGTACTACTCTACTCAATTTATCATTTGAAGTTAAAAAAAAACCCCGTAAAATTTGACTCTTAAATCTGAGGAAGTTTCCCGGGAAGCTGAGGAATGTCTAGCTGTGTAACATTTGCATCCCCACGATGAGGAGCTATTATAAATCAGATACCTCTACTCCTCTGAGGTATTCCGTTCTTTATATTCGATTTAGAGAGAGCTCCTCGATCGAAGAAATTGTATCCGTTTTCTGTTGCTTAAAAGCGTGTTGACGACTGACAAACGCATCAACATTTAGGAAAATCATCACTTTATGGGACAGAACCATGATAACGAAATAAATGAATGCTTTAGAGTCCAGAAATAGGCGCTGAAGTGGGCGGGGTATTTTTTCGAAGATGTCAGCTTGCGTCCCTTATAGAGTTTTTGTACTAGTAGTATATAGGAGTGGTACGTCTTTTTTAAAAGTGGTTTTTCCTGACTGAGAGTGTCAAAATCTTTCATTTAACAACTTTTATTTATTTATTTTACACAATCCGGAAGACAAGCCCCTATGTTTAGTATTACAAAAGTCATCTTTTTTTCTCTTTTTACCGAGTGCTCAATATATTTCTCCTACAGACCAGTTGGATTTAACTGCTATATTTACGTAGGAAGCAATTTCTTACTACAAAATTGAGAACTTCAAACCGAAAGTTAATTTTGTGATGATAGAAACTATGGAACAAGACTGTTATGGAAACAGAGTGGTAATAGTCTTTGTTTTATTTATAATGAGTATAATAAAAATAAACATATTAGGGTAGCATCTGAAAATATTTATCTCTCAACATCATACCTGGTATTTGAAATAGGGGCTTGTCTTCCGGATTGTGTAAAATAAATAAATTATTTTTTAAAAAATTAATCTAATTTATATACGCTTAAAAGTTAAAAAAGACGTACCACACCTACATACATAAAGTCTTAGAGTTTATTTATATAGGAGTGGTACGTCTTTTTTAAACGTGGTTTTTCTTGACTGAAAGTGTCAGAATCTTTAATTTAACAACTTTTAAGTGTATATAAATTAGATTAATTTTTTTAAAATAATTTACTACAGTATTTATTTTATACAATCCGAAAGACAAGCCTCTCTGGTATTAAATGGATGCGTAGTATTTTTATAACTGTTACCCTAAGCAATATTTTCAATACGGAAGTTAATTTTGTAATATTCTAATTATTCAACAGGCTGACATGAAACAGATAGGTAAAAGTGTTTGCTTTATTCACTACGAGTAATTTAAACATTTATATATTCTCTCGAGACTCGTTACTAGGCTATGCCGTTATTGCGGGCTGATTAAACATGTACAGACACGCAAAGAGAATCTGACTTTAGTAATAGATAGTATGCGCGGATCAAATATATTATCATTTAGTTTAATTATATCATTTTTTACACCAAAGTCTTTAGTAAGATGAATTAAAGAATCTAAAGGTTCAAAGCAAATGTTAGCATTGGAAAGTCAGGTAATTCGATAATGGATCCATATGCGCGCCCGAATTAAAAACAAAACAAACGAAAGTCTTCATTGAATGATTAAAGTTGTATGTAAAGAGTCAATTATATTCCTTGTTTTTAAATGGAATTTAAAGCTAAAGTTACATATACCGCAACTTAAACCTAGAATTATTGAGTATTTCAACTGTTTTTAGGTTAAATTGGTAGGAACTTTGTAACACTGCCAAAGATGGCAACCATTAAAACTAAAGCACAAGACGTTATCCTGTGTCACTTCTGTGACAGGAGACCCGCCCTTCTTCACTGTAATCCCTGTCAGATCAACTTATGTCAAGAATGCGTCGGAAAACACTATATGACGTCAGCGTCCTCTTATCACGAGATTGTCAAATGCCGAGAGAGAAAATACCACCTTTCATTTTCAAATTGCAAAGCCCATAGTGGCGAAAAGTGTACTGTTCAGTGCCAGAATTGTGATGTAGAAGTTTGCCTTAAATGTCTCAGTGGGAACCATAACGGTCATATAATTATTGAAATTTGGGACATTGTTGAAGAAAAGAAAAAGCATGTGGAGAAAGACACGGTTCGTCTAAAAGACGACATCATTCCAAAATTCGAAAAAGCAGATACGGAAATAGAATCCAAATTAGCTGCTATAAATGCTAAATGTGACGAATTAGAACAAACAGTCACAGAGCATGGACAAAAATGGCAGCGATTCATTGAAGAAATCGTGGCGAAAAACAAGAATGATATTATAGAAATGAGAGGAAATGGCATTAAGAAATCAAAAGAATACCAGAAGAAAATCAAAAATGCACTTGAAAGTCTAAATGAAATTGCTCTACAGAACGAAAAGATATTTCAGTCCATGGACGTTAGTGACATAACAAAACAAGAAAGCAATATTCAGAAGTATCTAAAGATTCCCTTTAAAATAGATCTGGAACTACCGGCTTTCGTTTTAATGGACATAGATAAGGGTAAACTTAACCAAGATTTTGGAAAATTAATAGAACCCAGGATACACACAGAAACGATCTACAGATCAGATGTATCCAATGAGCTCCTAGACAAAGCTGTAGAAATCGCATCCTTCCACACTGGAATAACAGAGTTGATGAGGATAGCATGTCTAAATACAGAGGAGGTGTGGGTAACGGGGAAAAATAAAACTATCACTCGTATCAACATACAAGGTTCTGTACAGGAAATTGTTACCGCTACTTGTCAGAATTTTCCTAGCGATATTTCATTTTCAAAAGAAGGGCATCTGCTGTACGCTGATAGAGTAAATCAAGTAATTAATGATGTCCACCAGACAACAGCACAAATCACAACACCACGGGGATGGATACCAGTAGGACTGTGTTGTACACAATCAGGAAACTTACTGGTCAGTATGCGTACATCTAATAATGAACATTATAAAATTGTCCGTTATGAAGGTCAAACAATAAAGCAGGAGATAGAGAAGGATGACCAAAGTACACCGCTATATAAAGGAGGAGAAAGTATGCTGTTTGTGACAGAAAACAACAACGGGGATATCTGTGCTTCTGATTGCAATGCTAAGGATGTCGTTGTGGTGAATAAGGCAGGAAAACTAAGATTCCGATATAAAGGATATCAAACGATGAAGGATCAGTTTATTCCCTTCACTATTGTGACAGACTCCGCGGGTCGTATAATATTAGATGACGACGGAAATTCCTGTACCCACATCATTGATCCGGACGGACAATTTCTCCGTAGTCTGGATTTCTCTGGAGCTCTGAGTCTGGACACACTGGGAAGACTGTGGGTGGGGGAGTATGAGAGTGGAATTGTGAAGATCATAAAATATACAGAATAAAGGGGTTGATTTCATTAATACAATCTGCGAGGAAATGTTATAACGATAATGGAAATGTTTTAGTGTGATGTTTCATTAATTGTCATAATATAGACAAAATGTGATGAATTGGACCTTAAATTAAATTACTAAAGATGTAACAACATGGAGAGATTTTAATATTCTGGGAGTAAGTCAACGTTTTAGATATTGATTTGAAAATCACGAAAACTAGACAATTTGAAAAGTATGTCTATTTTTAAAAAAAATCTAATTACGATTGACTTTTTCATATTGTGGTGAAATGATGTGATTAAAACAGATAAAGCTTGTCAACTAAATGTCCAGCACATTAGCATTTGAATATGTCCGAAGTACATGTAAAACATAAAGAGAGAACCTGAAGGCTACAGAAGCAAAGAAAGCTATACATGTATTATAAATTGAACGCTGCCTTAATTATTATGTCTTTTCAGCATATTAAAATGTTTATGTATTCAAAGGGGAGCGTGAAGAGTTAGCGCAACTTAAAGCGTTGTGTATTTACATACTTTTCTGATGACTTCTACTATATTTTTGTCGATCAACGATTATAATTGCATTATCCTTTTTTTTTTACTTCAATCACATCACTGTGGAAATATTCTTACTCAGCTCATGGTAGTTCGTGAGAGCATTATTTGCAAAGAATCTTAAGGAAAAATATTTGGAATGACTATCTATCATGAGTGGAACAAAACAGCAATTAAACACTGACCATCATTTGAAGTATCGGTACATTATAGAATCCATTCTAGAATCTGGCTATCCATTGGGAGTAGAACAAAATTTATATGTTTGAGGTCTAGTAATTTAAGCAAACTTAAATTTTGCAATTTCTACCTTGTGATGAGTGATAGTGTCCTTGAGTATGACACAAGGTTAGTGAAAATTTTACATACTCAACCTTGAATTATTTAATTTTCCCTACTTATACTACTTTTAACTGTTCCAATTTGTAAATTATAGATTTGAATTAGAAATTGAACAAAATCTTCAACAATCCAAATAATACCTGCAAAACAACTGTTCCTCTTAGAACTGTAGAACCAACTGTGTATACATTAATTTCATGAATTATTTCCTTTTAATGGAGGAACATACCATGCGGTTATTCCAGACAGTATGAATAAGTTTTACAAGGTGAAGGTTAATATTATTATGATCTTAAGCAAATCGTGAATATAATGTGAACTTCCCAGATTATACTGAATTTTGTAAATAGCATCTAATATCCCTAAAATAAGATTGCATGGAAAGTCGCCTTAATGTTAAACTAGCAAACTTAAAGGTGTTTAAAGTCTTAAAATCTTATTACTAAAGGCATAGTACAGAGGTAATTAATTGAAGGGGTATAATTAGCCTATACCAAAGCCTATTTAGGCAAACGATAAAATATTTTCTTGCAAGATACATAACCTATGGTTTTATTTGTAAGAATACTTTGTTTAAGGACAAATTCCTTCCCTATAGATTATGTTTATTATTAAAGACACATTATTTAATTTGTTGCATTAAAGGAACATTAATCCTGATTTTGTCATGTTCAAATTTGTCACATCTTTAATCTTGATTCCAAACAAGATTACTCATTCCTTTGACTGGATATAGTCCTAGCATATAGAGTGGATTGTTTACCTGTTGAAGGACATATCCCTCCCATAAGTATTTAAAACTGAAGAAGTGAGAATCCTATCTTTAATTTATTAATAGAAAGGTCAGTTGTAAAAGGGGATCATTTGTGATGTGGATAATTGGAAACTGTAATACAATTTGCTTGCTGACTCACCTGCAAATGTTTTATAAGAAACCAAGTTTCAAGATCTAGCTAGTATGGATGCTTTCTCAACCAACGTTAGCGGATATCCTGGTCATTCAGCTGATCAAGGGCACATCCATGGCAGCACTGCTGCAGTTTTGCTGGCACATACATGTATCTGCATCTTATATGAGGTTATTGCATGGTAAAGTCAAAAAGTGTCAACCAAGTTTTGAACTTTTAAATATAGATATAATATATAAAATTCACGGCATTAGGCACAGCTTCATTTGGTTCCCTAGGCTATGGAGATTATCTCAGTTCCCTCTTAACTGGAATTAGTGGAATGTTATGATGAGGGTTATAAGGATTCTTTCCTGAGGATCTGTGTTCTCACCGATTGTTCGGGATGTATCTACAATGTACCTTAAAGTTAATTTTTTATCATTACTCATCCAAGTACAAAGTGCTCACAAGGGAGGATACAACCTTAAAACTGGGATGAAAAATTAGGTCTACATGAGCAAACAATGCAACAACAAAAGAAAGGAAACTTTCTTTAGAATGAATGTACTATTAATAACATTAATATTAGCTTCAATAGGAAAAACCATGCCAAAAGTTAGATATGCTTTATAAGACACAATTTGAATGTTATTACGAGCAATTAACAATCAACACTATAAGTAACTTTGACCCAACCAACAGATGTGCTTCATAAGACACCATTTGATCAAGTTGATTGTCATTATAAGCGAATAAAAACAATATGGGTAATTCTGACACAACCATAAACAGATATGATATGCTACATAAGATGCCAATTGACTGTTATCAGAGGCAGTAAATAATCAACAACATAGGTAACTCCGACCCAACAATGAATAGATATGCTTCATAAGACGTCAATTGATTGTCATTATGAGCAGACAACAATAGACACTCTGACCCATCAATAAACAATATAGGAAACTCTGACCCAACAATAAATAACCAATATGGGTAACTCCCAGCCAACAATAGACAATATGGGTAACTGTGATCTAACAATAAACAATATGGGTTACCCGACTCTTCGATAACAATATGAGTAACTCTGACCCAACAATAAATAAACAACATGGGTAATTCCGACCGAACCAGAAACAGTATGGATAAATCTGACGCAACAATAGACAATAAAGGTAACTCTGACCCATCAATAGACAATATGGACAAGTCCGACCCAAACAATAAACAATATAAGTAACTCCGACCCAACAATAAACCGAAAAGCTTCATACGACGCCAATTGATTGTCAGTATGAGCATCCAACAATAAAACAATATGGGTAACTCCGACCCAAACAATAAACAATATAAGTAACTGAGACCCAACAATTAACAATGTGTGTAACATCGACCCAACAATAAACCGAAAAGCTTCATACGACGCCAATTGATTGTCAGTATGAGCATCCAACAAAAAAAAAACAAAAAAAAAAAACAATATGGGTATACTGACCCAGAAGGTACAAATCTACTGTGTACCAAAACAATATGGGTATACTGACCCAAAAGGTACAAATCTACTGTGTACCAAAACCAAACAAATTTGGGTATACTGACCCAAAAGGTACAAATCTACTGTGTACCAAAACCAAACAAATTTGGGTATACTGACCCAAAAGGTACAAATCTACTGTGTACCAAAACCAAACAAATTTGGGTATACTGACCCAGAAGGTACAAATCTACTGTGTACCAAAACCAAACAAATTTGGGTATACTGACCCAAAAGGTACAAATCTACTGTGTACCAAAACCAAACAAATTTGGGTATACTGACCCAAAAGGTACAAATCTACTGTGTACCAAAACCAAACAAATTTGGGTATACTGACCCAGAAGGTACAAATCTACTGTGTACCAAAACCAAACAAATTTGGTTATACTGACCCAAAAGGTACAAATCTACTGTGTACCAAAACCAAACAAATTTGGGTATACTGACCCAAAAGGTACAAATCTACTGTGTACCAAAACCAAACAAATTTGGGTATACTGACCCAGAAGGTACAAATCTACTGTGTACCAAAACCAAACAAATTTGGGTATACTGACCCAAAAGGTACAAATCTACTGTGTACCAAAACCAAACAAATTTGGGTATACTGACCCAAAAGGTACAAATCTACTGTGTACCAAAACCAAATAAATTTGGGTATACTGACCCAGAAGGTACAAATCTACTGTGTACCAAAACCAAACAAATTTGGGTATACTGACCCAAAAGGTACAAATCTACTGTGTACCAAAACCAAACAAATTTGGGTATACTGACCCAAAAGGTACAAATCTACTGTGTACCAAAACCAAACAAATTTGGGTATACTGACCCAAAGGGTACAAATCTACTGTGTACCAAAACCAAACAAATTTGGGTATACTGACCCAGAAGGTACAAATCTACTGTGTACCAAAACCAAACAAATTTGGGTATACTGACCCAAAAGGTACATTCTACTGTGTACCAAAACAATGTGGGTATACTAACCCACAAGTACAAATATTGTGCACCAAAACAATATGGGTATACTGACCCAAAAGGTACAAATCTACTGTGTACCAGACAATAAACAACAAAGGTAACTATGATCCAATAAGTAAATATCTACTGTGTACCAAACCATATGGGTAACTCTGACCCGATAAGTACCTATCTACTGTGTACCAAACCAATAAACAATTAATATGCCAATGAATAACTTTGACTCAATAGGTAAAACCTTGTACCAAAACAATAAACAACTTAAGCAACACTGATCAAATAGCTACATATCAACTTTTATCAAAACCATAAACTTGAAAGAGTAATACTGATCCCATTAGTACATAATTATAAACTTTGTACCATGTACTAAAATAATCAACCACTTGAGTAACATCGATTCAATTTGTAAGTATCACATTGTATCAACAGTTTAAACCATTAACAACACCAACCCAATAAGTACCTAAATTATCCACTATGTACCGAAATGATAAACATCTTGAGTAATCATGTAACTATTGTCTACACCAACCAATTTAGTACATATATTTTGACTACATATTACATGTACAATATTCATTCAATATTTATCAATATACAAAACATGAAATGTTACCTATAAACTTTGTACCAAGACTGATCAAACAATAACGGGCAATTCAAGAAATACCACAGTATAGTAACTATTTGAACTATGTATATAAAGCTTAGTCCACAACCCTTAAACTCCCAAGAGTGAAAATGAGATGTTGGTACCTGTATTAACATGATTACAATACACATTTCTCAACTAACTGTACAAGATAGCTGACATTACCTATCAGATGCCTGTTAAGGAGGGACAGTGTCTTAACGATGCTGCCTAGCTGTTTTACATCATGTTGAATGCAAAAACTTGAAATATGCAGACTATGATAGGTAATTCTTGTAGTTCAACAAAACTAAATAACTTTGCATAAAGTTGCTAACTTAAAAGCTTACACCATAGAGCATGATAGAGTATATATGATTTGAGTATTAAACAATGCCTTTGAATAAATGAAAGTGATAACTTGTACAGAAAAACTATTTGGGAAACCCCAAACGCGTTATGTATAATTGTAAATCACTTATATTTAGTAAACATAATACTGGCCTTCGTCCTCAATTACACGGGAAGGCAAACTCTCTTATGCACGCGGAGAAGCAGCACAGGTGTACGCCGGCTGGACCTAAAACGCCCAAGTCGTTGAGGTTCAGGGTCTCCCGCTGTGGCCCCAGCTGTGAAATAGCGATGCTTGCAGCAGATACTTGCAGGATGATCGTTATCTATCACAACTTTTTGCTGATCAAACTCTGTGTCCATTTGAAATCCTTTCAAAACTCAGACTGTAGGAAAAAGTTCCACGTCTGATGTCGCAATAAAGTAGCTCCATAAAATATGTTCTTCTCATGAATATCTGCTCATAAATAAAGTTCATATCGGCAGAAAATTGCACCAAATGTATCATACAGTAATCTTGTAATATATATGATAACCCGCGCACATATTATGTACCACCGCATCACTAAACAATAAACCAGAAAATCCACACGTTCTTGTAAACGGCACTTTATAACACGGACAATATTTTGTTCCTTTCAATTTTTTGGAATTTCATCTCGACAGAAAGCCAGGGCACGTTCAGCTAAGTTAAACAATCACAGACGTTGTAACAAATCTTCAAAATAGACTTGCTTCATTTTAGCGTGGTCAGCATGCGGGTTATCACAATACAAATAAATGACTCGCTTAGCTGACCACGTGACCTTACACCTTCTATCACACGTAATTCATCAACCAAGGCGTGGATCTAAGAATTTTCCCATTTTACCAAAATTAATCCTATCGAAAACCTCCAACTAAGTTATCGCATTCAATACATAAATACAATTATTATTCTAATAATTGTTGTTTTCCTTAACAATTTGTATTTATTCTGACAACAAAATTCAAGCAAATTCTGTTTAAATAGGTCTTAAAGTTCTTTGGGAATTGACCTGTTCCAAACAATTTAACTTAAGGTATTTCACTCGTGAAATTTGTTAGATCAAGGATTTTTGGAGAAGTATATTTTGGATAAGTACTCATATAGTGTACCTCAAATTCGCAGAGAAAATAGGGGGTCAGTGTGCATCCTACTGATCTAAGGTACTTTTAAGTTGACCTTTTTGCACTCAAATGTTATCTCTTTGTTAAATACTTTAACCCCTGTTATATTTTATCAGATGTAAATATGGCAATAAAAATAATGTTATTTTACGTAAAATGGTTTGAATAATATTAATCATTGAAAAAATCCTGCAAGTTAATGCCCGTAAATTTTCCTGTGATCTTTTTGCACCAAAAATTAACATGTTTGGGGTATTAAAAACTAAATAAGCAATAAAACATTTCTGTATATCAAACGTTTTACGACTTAAGCGCTGATTAGTCACAAATATTGAGTAGTTTAAAATAATGAAAGAAAAAGTTGGGTTCAGTGATTTTTTTTTTAATATTCGTCAAAATATGTGATTTTCAGGCAAAAAATAGTGAAAATTTTATCCTGACTTCTTCACCATATTTTCATACCCAGGTATTTTGGCAAAGTTTGTTGAGGGAAGGTGTAAAACTTGTTCTGAAAATATAGATTAAGACCTATTTAAATATTCCTAGCAATATACTGTAAACCAACTTTTATTCGTGACAACTTTATTTCGCGATTTACCGGGGTCAAATTAGTTGGCGACAATTATTTTTCGCGATCAGGCCTATTTTGATCTGTTGTAAATAGACAGAGACATTTTATGTTCCGCTTCACGGCGAGAAATATTTGCGATGACGAGACTGTCGCGAACTTCGCGAAAATTTCTCGCACACGAATAAAAGTTGGCTTACAGTATCTTAACGGAAAATATTCTCCGAGTTAATGTATGTGAGGCTAAAGTTCACGATGTGAAATTTAATAAATGACTGTGCAGATTTTCAGAATTTTCTGCTAAATATCCTTCCACCACAAAATATCGTCCCTCATAAATCTTGCTTCTTTGTAGCTTTTTGAGCTTTTTGTAGCTTCTTGAATTTTAATGTCATTGTCTATAAAGACTAAGGTGGTTACCAGCGTTTGAATATGATTAATTCTTATATTCTTTTCTAGGGAAAAGTGATTTTTTCAAACAATTTTACGTTGATTTGATTTTCTGTAACGTATCATATACACATCGAATCTCTAAACAACTGTATAATGTTATCTGCTGATCATATGGATCTAAATATATCTTTAGAACAACTGTGTGAAGAGTACCTGACTTTAGTACATGTTATGATATAGCTTTGAAAAGATAGCACTGATCGAATATAATAAATTATACAACATGTGGTTAAATTTTTTTATACTCCAACTCTTCAGTAACTTGGTTTAAAGAATCTTAAGGTCTATGGTGAATGTATCAAAGCAAATGGTAGCAACAGAAACGTAATACACGTAAATGCATACATGTACTTCACATATGTGTTTTCCTAAGATTCAAGAATGTTTTTGTGTTTGGTAAAAATGACTCAAATGTAATATCACAGACTGCACATTTAGAGGTTTTTATAACATATAGAAGAATGTATAAATATAATATTTTAACCATAAAATTAAGATATTGGCTATTTCCATACTAGTATTTATTCCTCCAATACCTAAAATAAATAATTTTTACGAGTTGATGGAACATCAACTCTGTTATCCTCTTGCTCAGGTTTTCTGCATTTTTGCCAAATAACACAGCTCATTTATTCGGTTCATTCTAAAAGAATTTATCTCTTAGTTTAAAAAGTTTAACATAAATGAAAGCGAACATATTGTTTTTACACATTATACCGTTTCTTTTCAAAAATAGCAGATTGATATTAGGTGTAAGATATAATATTTTATCGTCAGTCCGACAAAAAATATAGTGCACTTACCGGTAAGCAAATAGACTGAACTACTTTTCATCTTCATACGCACCGCGTGTTTGTATGTAAACAACAATGAATGCACACTGGCATGAAAAATTTGACAGGATTATTATCATCACCTTCTCATTCAGAAAAACAGATTTCATCATCAAGCTCCAAAGTTTGACTACTTCTACCAAAGGTGTCAGATTAATTTGCTCCCTGTTCATTTTGGACTACGGTATAATGTGTACATAAATCATTTTAGAATTATATATTTGTTATAACTTAAACTGATTTTAAATCTGTTGAGTTGTTGATATGTAAATTTCATAGGCCTTTAAAATTTGAAACCATTAATGTGATGATATTAGTTTTACCACGTTTTT
>NW_026928798.1:0-35706 GCF_032062105.1 Saccostrea cuccullata | reverse complement strand
TTCATGAAGGCCAGCATATTTTTTCGGATTTAGCATACTCGAAATAGGTTAAAAAACTATGCTGGACCAAATAATAATTATTTGCCGTTAGAAGTATTTTTTTTTTCTATAAATCGGACCAGACTATAAAACAATATTCCATATACCAGTAATTACAATTAAGAGTCCAGACCCCAAGATATGTTATTATATTATTTCAGCATCATATGTGCACAAATTCATGATTGTCCCGATAAAGCAAATATCTAATTTCTCTTTCAGTTTAATTATCAAGAAAAAATATTAATTAACTTTTCCAACGATTGGGATGTTAAAAATATTTGTTTGAATATTGTCTCACAATGGAACTATTTTGTTTATCAGAAGCGTCTGCTTTGACGCTGTTTGGTTTTTAGCTCACCTGAGCTGAAATGTCAAGTGAGCTTTTCTGATTACATTTTGTCCGGCATCTGTCTGTCTAGCTGTCTGTCTGTCTGTAAACTTTTCACATTTTCATCTTCTTCTCAGGAACTACTGAGTCAATTTTAACCAAACTTGCCACAAAATATCCTTAGTTAAGGGAATTCAAGTTGCTTCCAATGAAGGGCCACACCTTCTTCCAAGGGGAGATAATTATGAATTAGTGAAAAATTAATGGCATTTAAAAAAATTCTTCTTCTCAAGAACCACTTTGCCATGAAAAATGAAACTCATGTGGAAATCCTCAGGTAGTGTAGACTCAAGTTTGTTCAAATCATGACCCCCGGGGTTTGGGCGGGGCCACAATGGCTGACCAAAGTTTTACATAGAAATATATAGGACAATTTTTTAAAATTCTTCTTCTCTAGAATAACAAAGCCATGATTGGTCATATTTATATGTAAGCATCCTCAGGTAGTGAAAATTCTATTTTGTTCAAATCATGAACCCCGGGGGTTGGGTGGGGCCACAATGGCCGACCAAAGTTTTACCTAGAAATACATAAGAAAATTCTTTTAAAATCTTCTCAAGAATAGCAAAGCCATGATTGGTCATACGTGTATTTATATGGAAGCATTCTCAGGTAGTGTAGATTCAAGTTTGTGCAAATCATAGCCTCTCCCCTTTAAGGAATAGTTGGGACTACGTTTGGGTTTAAACTTTTTAATAATAAACTAATTTCTAATTTAAAGGCAGAGATTTTTTACCGGGTGGTAAATTCCAGGTGAGGGAGGTGCTTATTTTGTACAGGTGTGAATGCCTTGGGGGCTAGCATTCTACCTGTGGTCATCTGTCTCCTAATTCCTATACACAGAAAGTGATTTTTTACACAGTGAAATACCCAGAATGCATTTAGATGCATTTCATTTCCGGAATTTTTCGCCATTATCAACTTTTCATTTCCGAGGTTTTTTTTTTTAGTTTTCATCTCCGAGATTTATACGATCCGATGTTAGAGAGTGACATTTATATGGAAGTGATTTTAGTTATGAAAGCAGGATTGAAGAATTCGTGTCAAAAAAGAAGAATAAATTATTGTGCCCCCGAGATATTAAATACATTATCTTTGAAAGAAGTTCGGTGCAGTCATTGACATTTAATTTAGTAAACATTAAAACTTGAAAAAAAATCATGCTCACTGAACTCTTTTAACAAGTCTTAGTTACGGCTACATCTACAAATGTATAAATACATTTTTTGTGTGTTTTTATTAAAATTTTTAAAAATGAGCTTTGAAAGAAATTATTTAAAAATTCCATTTCCAGCCACTTGGTTAACATTAAATTGCTGGAGAGGTTATTTGCAAAATTCAGGAAATGAAAAATAAATGTCGGAAATGAAAAGAAAAATTGTCGGAAATGAAATTTAACAAAATGTCGGAAATGCTAAGCAGATTTCCGGAAATAAAATGCAGCGGAAATACCCAGATGTCAAACTATATCTGTGTTGGGAATTTTGAGACAATTTTAAATTAGAATTAAAAAGTTTCTCAAAACCCTATATTGATTTATTTTCAATTGTTTGAAAACACTTCAAGCCATTTAAAACAATTATGATGATATCATTCTATAAATTCAAATATTACAACAGAGATTATTTTAGATGTTAAATTAAATGTTTGTGTTAATTTATAAACATCTCCATTAAAACCAAATTAGACTTATTTCACTCATCCCCAGAATCCCATCTATTAAATAAAAATGAGAGCCGTGTTAACTACATTTCATTAAAAAATATGTAGTATGTTTCACCTATTCTTTGTCACCATGAAACATGTTTAAAAAAGATTGCCTGAAATTCGTATCTGAATAACAAAGAAAAATATGTTACCCGTGATTAGAAACATTTATAAATATTATAAATATTTTTTAATTTAATTACTTCACACAGTGTTGCTCTAAACATAATCAATTATAACATTTTCAATTTAATAGTTACTGTTTAACATGTTAAAATTAATATAGAAATTTCATCAGAAAAAAGTTTTTATATACCAAAGTTGAATAAAAAAAAACACTATATTATAATCCTTTTAAATACTAAATGTATATTGAATTCATATAATCAAGCTAAATATTTTCATTGTCATAATCTATACCCTGTTTGGTAAAAATCAAAGGATCAAAAGTTAATTTGAAGGTCCCCACGAGAGCCAAACAAGGTGTACAGGGTATTCACAGGGACCAGTAAGTAAGTGTCAATCAAGTCCCAGCATCCAGTGATGGACCTTCTAGCACTTGATTGACAGGGATACCCAGACCAGTTATTTTTGAAGGCGGTGATTAAAATCTCTGCCTTTAAGTATATGAATAATGCTTCAACTTTTGACAACTACTCTATAATAAGCAAATAAATTTAATTTTCCTTTTAAAACAAAGAAACAAATTTTAAAACATCTTATGATCATACCATAAGTTTGAATGTGCAATACATGAATTACAACAGAATAGGCTTATCGAAATAATTCTGTAATTAAATATATAACAAATGCTCTGATGGAAACAAGAGGTCATATGCCTGGGTAGATATATTATTTTAAAAGACTATTCATATCCATCATGTTCACAACATTTGAGATAAAAATAATGTTTTCCACTTGCCATGTTTCCATAGTATGAAGCTCAATCTTTGTCACTGACATGACCTTCTACTAAAAATTTATTTGTCAATGTAAAAAAAATCAATCAATACACATTTCACTGCACAATTTACTGTGTCAAATATCCCATGATGATGTAATGTTAACACTGTCTATACCTTGCTGTTATAAAATTTAACTAGCGAATAAAATGTTGTGGTAAGTTTTAATGTAATTAAATATTACTACACAGTTTAAAAGTGAAAATCACTTTTTTTGTTAATGTGAGAAATTGGTCTTTTTTGTTTGATGTCGCAGTAAATATTCTCGTATGAATTAGTCCCGCACCTTTTTCGAAGATTCGTACTATAGAATCCAGTACTTAGTCTCAGTTCCGTCCCAGCCCGGGGTTGAACTCTAGATCTACGGAATATGTCCTCTTACAGTAAATGAACAGGGCGTTAGACCAATCAGCTGTCCAAGCAATTCAAAAAAGTTGTTCATTTCGATGCCGAAATGTTAATTTAAACCCATTCTTTGGCAAACTTTTAACAAATGTTTTATGACTTTGATGATTTTTCCAAATTTATACGCCAATTTAAACGTTTATTGTATGTTTTTCTTTTTACAGGATTCATTAAGCATGGAAATCGAAAATATTGAATCCCTGTTACAAAGGCTTGGATTGGAAAACTATTTAGAAGCTTTCAGAAAAGAAGATATTGATTTAGAAATATTGAAATCCATGGGTGACAATGATTTTAAAGAGATTGGTATTTCAACTGGGAACAGAATAAGAATCAAAAGAATGATAGGATTGATGACTATTAAAAGTTTGTATTCACTTCTTTGCAAAGCTGATTTTCTTAAAGCTCATCAGTCTATTAACTAATTAGCTCAAACGACTATTTATGATAAGAGCCAATTTTGGCTCCCTCAAGTTGAAATCAACATTTTAGAATGTATTTAGATATGTTTAAATGATATTTATTTTGTAGAAGAGATTATATTAGAAATATTTCAAATATATTTTTCATATTTATATGCACTCACTGCCTGTAAATGACTTTAGAAATAATGTTATTTTTGCAATTAACTAAAAAAGCCGAAAATATGCATTTTTCTTGATGTTTTTTCTTATGGGAAACATAGAGCGCAGTATAAAACATACATAATTTTTCTGTCACTAATTTAATTTTTTTCTAGTCTGTGCTCAATATTTTCTGGAAGAAATACAGCTTTAAAATGAGCAGTTTTATACAAAATATGCTTCTCAATAATTTTGTTTCTTCAGGTGAGCTAATAAAAAGCCATATGAGCTGCAATTCAAACTTGAAAAAAAAAGAAATTTGAAACTTTTATGTTAAGACATTTTTGGTGTAAAAAAAATCGTTACTACAGTATTTCAATGACAGTAAAAGAAAGGATCATAAACTTCTATTATTCATACATATATTTAAATTTGGAAGACTTTTTTGGAATTTCGGATTGAAAAAAATTTCATCTTTTATCCTGCAAAAAATGATTCCTATATAATTTCTTTACATTTGATGTAAACATTGCAAGCTTTACACAGTTAAAAAAACCCATTATACATATACTTATATACATGTACATGTACAACAAAATACTTAATTTTCACTGTCAACCACTTCTTAGAGTGGATACGTATCATTTTAAGCAGAGAAAATATCATTCAAATTTCATCACAATTATTCTAGGCTCATTTACATCAGCTTTTGCGTACATCTATTTATTCAGCAATTATTCTTTTTTCTGTGTACAAAATACCTAAATCGAGTCTTAAGGCAGTGCTGATATGCTTTTATCTTGCATAAATGCATGATCTGGATTTGAAGAAAAACATCAATTCAAAGATCATTTTAATTCTTTATATTTTTGTGAGTACTTATTATTGCAAAATGGCTCTTAAACATTAAATCGCAAGAATATTTATTTGTGAATGGGCGGTTAATAAGGAGAATGTACATGGATTTCAGTACCATAAAAATAAAAGTGAATTTTTTTTCGCAAGTGATGCTACATGCAGAATTGCAATTATAAATTCCTTGCGTTTCAAGCATATCACATCAGTCTGTTGTTGTTAACATAAAAATCTAGTAATATTTTTAAATATAATCGCGCAATAAATTGTGTAAATTGTACTCAGATTTATAATTGACTATAAGCCGATATGGAAAAGACATCCTCCCATTTGAGAGATAAATTCCAACATCCAATTTAAAAATAATGAACAACCTACCCAATGTGACATGTACATTTCCCCGAAATTTAATAATTTCTTTGAGTAAATAATAAAGTTGAAACACATCTATTTTTCCTAAAAAGTGCTGCTAGAATCCCACTGTCCCGTCAGTAGAATAATAATTCCACGCATTCACACGAAACCTCACACAATGTTTTGAAATTTATACATATAACCGAGATTTCTTTTAAACCATGCTTAACTCGGATTTTTAGCAGTCCTTCCCAAGTGTTTTAAGAAACAAACTTTCCATCTGTACAAATCTTATCTTTTGAAACATACAGCTTGTTTTTGTGTTCTGCTGCATTATTTTTGTCACAAATGACATAGGAAAGGCCGACCGGGATACATATATACATAACTGACTGTCTTCGAAAGAGAATATACCGTTCACAGTAGCCTATTGGTAGAGCGTTCGCATCGTGATATGGAGGCCCGGGTTTGATTCTTGTTCCCGGCGCCGCGTCAAACCTAAGACTAAAAACAATGTACAATCAATCAATCGAAAGAGAATATAATCGATGAAAAGAAATTAGCATATCTGTTTTAGTAACACAACTTCATATGAATTTCACAAAATTTATACGATATTTACTTTTAAACCCCATCTTACGTATCTTTATACATGCTAAATTCCCTTTTCACGACATGATCAATTCTCAAGTTAATTGATGTACACATATGACGCGGTAGATTTTGATTAAAATGACAGAAACAGCATAACTAAATAGTTTATTTTTGTTAATGTCTACACGTTTCTATTCATTTTATATAGTATCGAAAAATGAATATTACAAAAACTTGTTTTTCAAAATTGATGTCATCTTGCAAACTATGACGTCATAATATAGCACTGATCTAGTCATTATAGAATATTTTGTATGCTTCCTTATAACCCCTGCGATACGTAACTGTGCTAAAAACTGATTTTTCTAAAAATATTATCATCCTTTTGTAATTGCATTTAGAGATTTGACCTTGTCCGTCGTGATTTTTAAATCCCATAATTTAGTCCACCCTTCTCCCATTGTCTTGATTTGAATAAACTTCAATCAGCACGTCTTAAGAATGCTTACATAAACATGTATTTAATATCATTCTCATCATGGCCCGAGAGTTCTTCACAGATTTTCCCATCTAAAATCAAATGTAACAAAACGCCCATATGGACAAAAATAATTTCTTGAGTAACTTTGACCCTGCAAGGATGCTTCATACCAAATTTCGCTAAAATTGACCCAGTGGTTCTTGAGAAGTTGTAAATATGAAACGTTTACAGACAGGCAACGGACAACAGGTGACAAGAAAAACTCACTTGAGTTTTCGACTCAGATGAGCTACAGGTCAATAATAGCAAATCCATGCTACATGTCTACATTTCAAGTTTTTCTGTAATTGAAAAGTTTGGAAGCAATGGTCGATGTATATTTGTAGGAAATACAAGGTGTAGTCTTTAACTTGAAATATGGTAAAAATTAATACAAGACTGGGCCCTTTTAAGATTAGGAATATTATTTATATTAACCGCGTCAATTCCTTTATTGGCATATTGAAGTTTAAGGAAAAGACGGATTGTTTTAAGTGCATTATCCTCCTTAAAACGTGCGGGTTTAAAAGCCTACGAAATGCAATATCCATAATCACAAATCCGAGCTTATCTTCTGGAGACGAGGAATCAAAAATTAGACTTTCCGTGGCCTTTTCAAAATGAATATTTTAAAAATTTCAAAAGTATTTCAAAAGGACAGGGTAAAGTTTGGTGCGAATATGATGTGACCTAACTATTGATTTACATAAGGTAGTAATAATCAAAGTAGTCAAAAGACACGTCGTATATTGCAGGTTTTTTGTACGAACGATGCCCATAACTACGTTTACGTCTCTTTGTATGGTTAAAAAGTCCCATCACATTAACATTATTACACTGTGGACTATAGAAAGATTTCCAACACTATCGATATTATCATTACATCCATAGTGAAAGGCTGTCCCGAGTTTTCTAATCCCAAATTCTTTTTGTTGTCTACGGAAAGGTGTACTCAGCAACGGACTATTTGTGTGGTGATAAAATCTTTTCGAGAATTCTGACTTCATTGATAAAATAGAATGAGCAGGTAAATTAAAATGTTTGTATAAAAGCTGCTGACCACCATGATTTATTTGAAATCGATGACCTGATATTCTTTTGTTAAGCGATCCTTTGGTTTCACCAACATAAACAAGTCCACACAGATTACATTCTATTCCATGTTAAAGTCGCGTATTAAAAAGTTGAGGGGCAATATGAAAACCATCTATCCTTCTGTGTTCAATAATATAAAAATGAAAAAAAATAGATATCTTACATAACCAGTACGTACTGGTCCCTGCAGACAAAACAGGTAACAACATTGTCTTCGTTTGTAAGGCTCATTATATAAATTGTATTTTAGAAGAACTTGAATTTAATTCTTCAAATGGTAATCCTTCTTATACTTTCCTTTCTAAGGAAGAAATTCTTCAAAATCATATGTCTGTTTTAAATGTTTTTAATATTCCACGGAGCCAAAATGAATTTGAACTGCCGTATATATATTGGATTCCAAAACTTTTTAAAAATCCTTACAAACAAAGATACATTGCAGGTTCCAGTAAATGTTCAACCAAGCCTCTTTCGTTTCTCATCACTAAGATATTGACAGCGTTATTAGTTATTAATTATTGACCCTTTACTAAGTCATTAGCAGACCTGTGAAGCAGAATTTGTGCAAAATCTAATACATGAAAAGAAGAGAATACTTGCTGTCGCCTTCAACTCGACATTTAGATATATCGACGACGTATTGTCAATAAGCAATGGTAATTTCCATTCCTACGTCGATACGATATTACCAGGGGAGCTTGAGATAGAAGATACCAAAGAGTCTGATACATCTGATTAATACATGTAAATTTTACTTGAAAAAGACGTTAATGGTAATCTAACTACCAAGCTATATGATTAACGTGATGACTAACTTTTCTATCGTTAACTTCCCTAACTTATGCATCAATATACCTTCATCACCTGCATACGGAGTGTACATATCTCAGTTGATTCGATACACAATAGCTTGCTCTACGTATGAGAAATTTCTAAAACGGGATAAATGATTAACAAGCAAATTAAGGAAATAAGAATTATGAATACAAAAGGTCTTCTCATAGCTGATCGCAATTAGTACCATGGCAATTCAAATAGATTGTTGGAAGACATGTTCTCCAAAAACCACATAGATATTATCAATCAGAAACTCAAGCATCTTTTTGTTGTCAACTTCAGAGTACTTGTGTGTGCAATCAGAATGTGTTTTAACAAAATAATTTTGTAAATGACCAATGACCAAGTAAGTAAATTCTCGAATTCCATTTTTATTTAAAAAAAAAACAGCTGTCAATGATCGTTCCTGAAGGTGTTGAAAGGTGATAATGCATTACGTCACAGGGTTATTATTAATAACGTACTACATTTTATTACACAATGTATGTTAATATGCGTGCATGTATGCGTCATTTAATTCATTCAATCATTCATCCATGGCTATACATGACCTCTTATGTCATGCGGTGGGTTTGGAATGTGTATGGTGTGTTTGAAAAGTTTTTTCCAATCATTGTGCATGGCTGGTGCAAATTTTACTAACCTTTGTATAAAATCAATTTTAAATCACTTTTGATGAAAACTTTCATAGAAAAGACTTGTGTTGTACGTAACATATCCTAATATAGATAGGTGTTCAATGTCCTAATAAAGCCTCGTGCATGTATTATGACGTACATGTACTAAAAACATTGTGAGGTAATGTATATTGCGATCTTTTCGCTATGGGGTCTTAGTTTCCACTGCAGATATCAGTCTAAATCGAGTTGAAAATAGTTCATTATACAATTATTGTATGATAGTGAGGGGCACGTGAAGATTTTGTCGCCCATGAAAAATCATATTCCCCGACGGCAACGCCCGAGGGGATTATGATTTTTCATGGGCGAAGAAATCGTCATGTCTCCCGAGCATTCATGCAATATCTATTTTATTATATTGAATCAAGCACAATGCAGAAAATATAAAGAGAATCCAATAAATAAAGTAAACATTTAATGAGAAAATACGAAATACCAATAGATGTAAGTCAAACCACTAGCGTTTCATAAAAAAAAAACCTTTGTGACAAGTCATTCTGATTTACACACTGCAGTGTTAATAACTTTCATTCTCCACTAATGGAAACACTTTTCTAACTATTTTGTCCCCCCGCTTGAAAAGTGGGGGATATTAATTTGGGTTTGTCCGTCCGTCCGTTTAGCTGTCCGTCCGTCCGTCCGTCTTTCTGTCTGTCTGTAACGCTTTCGTTTCCACACAATATCTCGAGAACCCTTTGAGCTTTTGCAATGAAATTTAGCATAGCAACTCCCTATGGACTAAAGAAGACCCCTATTGATTTTGAGGTCAGAATGTCAAAGGTCAAGGTCATAAATAAGCAAATTCTGTCTGTTATAACACTTTCGTTTCCACACGATATCTCGAGAACCCTTTAAGCTTTTGCAATGATATTTTACATAACAACTCCCTGTGGTATAAGGAAGATCCCTGTTGATTTTGAGGTCAAAAGGTCAAAGTTCAAGGTCGTAAATTCATACATTATGTCTGTGTGTAACACTATCCTTTCCTGGCGATATTTCAAGAAGATTTTGAGCTTTTGCTATGTACTATTATACCAAAACTCCGTAGGACCTCTCTCACTCCTCTCAAAGTGCCCCGCCCCGTCGCTATTTTAGCACAGGGACATGAGGAGAATTATTACGTATAAAACAGGTTCTCGGAGGACTTTATATTTTTATTACATCTATTAGAACTGTTTAATAAAGGTTAAATTCAACACAATGCATTTTGTAAAATTTTGACAATATCGAACGTGAATATATACATGTATGTCACTTCATGTTTGTATACAAATGGCGCCATGTTAAAGCGGCTCCGTGGTCTAGTGGTATGTATCTCGCTTCAAATGTGAGAGGGCCAGGGATCGCATCTCGGACGATTCATATTCTTTTTCGAAATACTTTTCATTCTATTACTAAACGATAGTATTCAGCATGTGAAAAGAAAAATTTATGATAATATCATCATTACAGTGTGATAAATATTCTATATAAAAAGAATCTTCTACACACATAATAAAGAATAATCCATCAAACCTTTACATCCATACTGGCATATTTTATTTGCTTACATTGTATATATACATTTGTCTACATTTAATAATTCTACAAATTCAGTGAAGGGGATCTGAACCCCCGACCCCCCCCCCGACCCCCGAACTGCGCATGGTTTACTTTTCCCTAAGCAGGGGACACAAATTCTCTGAATTAGCTTGTATATTTTAAGATTTTGTATCGACACAATTAATCACAGATTTAAACAATCGAATTCAGTATATTAATCATCGCATTTGCCTCATTGTGACGTCCCACTCGGGGAACACGACGTGAAACACGTTCTGTACACCTTGGCTGGTTTCATCTAGATGTAGGATAGAGTAGTCAGCCGAGGTGAACCGAATGCGTGAAACACGACGTTTAGTTGCAGGGCGAACACGACGGTCACGTGACTGCCTCAGCCAATCAGATTCTTCTTTAGTTGTGTTTATTTATATGAGGTATAATAATTTTCGAGGTCAAATTTTAGTATATTTTGCAGAATTAACAAAATACTTGGTCATTGTCTTGACATGTAAGCGATATTTTTGCTCGGGTCGAAAACATGGGATCGGCAAGCCTCGCCCTCTATCTCTCTAAATGTCGCTTATATTTGAAGACAGTAACCATATATTTTATATGTAATAAAAATCTCTCAAGGGATTGGTAACTTGCATTGCGACATAAATTCTTATGCAGGCAAACATAATTGTTTGCCTGTTTGCATATCTTTCTCGCATATTTTCATATTGGAGACTTAAATAGGCCACTATATAACCTATACTTCATTGAGTATTTAAAAAAAAATTCTGTACTTATCTTTTCATTCTTTCAAAAAACACAGGTGTTGAAAAAAGGTTCGCAGATGGTTCAGTAGAAGAATTAAGGATTGTGTTGATCGGGAAAACTGGAACAGGGAAGAGTGCTTCAGGAAATACTATTCTTGGAGAGAAAGTGTTTACATCAGGTGTTTCCGCTTCTTCTATTACAGATAAATGTTGTGCAGAACACGCTATCAGATTTAACAAAAAAATTTTGATTGTTGATACCCCAGGAATTTTTGATACTAAACATTCAATTGAAAATATTCAAATGGAAATAGCCAAATGCATCAGTATTACGGCACCAGGTCCCCATGCATTTATTCTGGTTTTATCCGTGAGCAGATACACAGAAGAAGAACACAACGCTGCCATGCATTTTGTTAAACATTTCGGCGAAGACATATACAAATATTTTATTGTTCTGTTTACACACAAGGATGCTTTGGACAATGAAGGAATAACATTATCACAACACATGGAGACACTTCCAAAAGCACTCAAATTAATCATTGAAAAAAGTGATGGAAGAGTACATGCATTTAATAATAAACTCAAAGGAGAAGATATGGATACTCAAGTTTGTGATCTTTTGTCAAAAATTTCTCACAATGTAGAGAATAATAATGGCAAACACTACACAAACGAAATGTATGAAAAGGCCGAAAAAATCATTAGAGAAAGGGAAGAACAAGACAGGAAAAGAGCACAGGAAGAAAAAGAAATGGAATATCAGGAAATTGAAAAGAATATAGCTGAAAAATATGAAAAAGAATACGCAGCCAGCATGGAATTGCTTCGTGAAAAGCAAATTGATTGACCAGCTGATTGAGAAGCAGGAAGAAGAAGAAGAAAGATCAAAACTCTTTGAAGAAGAAGTAAAAAACCTTGAAAGACAACTTGAAAAAAGCAGAGGAGAGGAGAAGAATGTTATAGAACAAAAACTTGAATCCATGCAAAAAGAAGTAATGAAAAATAAAGCTCAGGTAGAAAAAAAAGCACGCAAAATAGAAAAATTGCAAAAGAGCAAAGAAATAGAAGAAACAAAACAAAAAGAGATTCTTCAAAAGAAGGATGAAGAAATGGAGATGATGAAAACAGAATTAGAAAATAAATATAAACAAATAATAAATAACCTTCGGGATAAAATAAGAGAGGAAATAAAGAATGAAAGAGGTATTTTCGGTAAAATTGGGGATGGCATTGATTATGTTTTAAGCAAACTGAATCCCTTCAATTGGTAGAAGAAGTAAAACATATATGATCGGTATTCTAAATAATGAAAACCTTTACAGATTTAAGCAAAGTGCTGAGGAAAGCACATATATAATATATACATGTAAAATGTAATGTAATGTAGATTTTGTATTCCATTTTGATTTAGTAGAATACAGTTCATCAGATTGCAGTTGATTTACTAAATTAACTGTATCTATACTAGTTAAAATTTCTAAGTCCCCAGGTAAGTTTTTGCTTTACATCGCTCTCATATTTAATTATTTTAACGGTATAAGTTAATACAGGCCCTAAACAGTGCCACTACACCACTTGAAAGGTACGGTTCGGTACGCTTTGTGCATGGAACAGTACGCTTTGTGAACGGAACGGTACGCTTTGTGGACGGAACGTACGCTTTGTTAACGGAACGGTACGCTTTGTGAACGGAACGGTACGCTTTGTGGACGGAACGGTACGCTTTGTGAACGGAACGGTACGCTTTGTGGACGGTACGTTTCGTTTCTTGCACGGAACGGTATGTTTTGTGAACGGTACGCTTTGGGAAACGGTATGCAAATGAAGTGGGCGGAGCCTGTAAGCTATATTTTTTGATTAGCTGCTAAAAATTAGTTTATTTTAAACGATTTTGAAGTACTTAATGAAGGTATATAATTATATTTTCGTTATTAACAAATTAATTTCAATTACTTTCAATTTAAACATAAATTTACACCGCAGCGGTGATGGAGAAAAAATGAAAAAAAAAATGAAAGGCAGATAAAAAAACAACGTCCTGTCGATGTCTTTGGCATTATGTTTAAATAATGTATTGATTTAGACCTTGTAAATACATGTATTTCCGTACTTATTTTTTACGTATGTTGAGGCTTCATTTTAAAAAGGAAAAAAAAGTATATAAAATATTTTTTCAATTTATCTATAACACTACGCACGTAAATTATTTTTAATTGCTTGGTCTATAGAAAAAAATATGACTTTTCCTGCTTTCATTTTTTATTCTTAGTAATTAGAAATGTACATTGTTTCTTATTTTTAAAATCGTAGATCTATCGTTTAAACGTTTGCTTCAGAGGAGAAATATCGGTAAATAAAATAAATAAATAAATAAATAAATAAATAAATGATTATAAATAAAAATTTAAAGAAAAATAATTTAGAAAAAACAAACTTAACGGAAATAGAAGACTTCTTAGTTTTTTGTTTTCTTATTTTTCTTATGTTATTCTTTAATTATTTTGAATTTAGATACGAAAATCAGCAGCTTAAACACAAAATCAATATAATATTTCTCGTAACAGAAAAATTCTTTTCACAGACTAGTTTATGTTTTCAATATTCATTTCAGTGTAAGTAACTCATTTTAATGAGTTTTTCTTTATTTAATAAGTTATTCTTTTCTTAAAAAAGTGCGTTAAAACAATGTCGTGAATGAGAGAGAGAGAGAGAGAGAGAGAGAGAGAGAGAGAGAGAGAGAGAGAGAGAGAGAGAGAGAGAGAGAAACCCCTTGTTACACAATCTGTAAAAAGAAACAATTTGTATTTATTCTCATTCTTCATTTTATTTACATCGCCAAAGTCAGAATTAATCAGTCTATGATGCTATTGAATTTCGATAATTTTGGTTCATACACAACCTATTTACAACTGTTGTGCAATGAATTCGTTCTCTATACATGCATGCTGTATGCACGAAATCCTCGTGCATCACCTGTCAATCAAAATCGCATGTGACCCTGAAAGTCTGTTTACGCAGGAAGAATTTCTTTTGTGATTTGAAACATTCTTATGATCAGTTCAGAGTTCACACCTGTTTTAAATATATTGGGTCACGGCCGGAGGCGCGGTAGGCCGTGTGTTTTACACACCTTTCAAATTATTTAGTTCTGACTACACCAAGTGTAACTCATTTTGCAGGTTTCACCTCAACAGTCATTACAAATTTACTTCGTAAATTATTCTTTTTCAGGCAAAAATAAATAAGCATATATCCCTAAATTATAATTTTCCTTTAAAAAAAGCACATTAACATCAATTAAATTCGCAGACTTTTGATTAGTTTTAACTAGCTAATAAGTATCGCCTTCTAGAGGGGGGGGGGGGGGGGGGGGGGGGTGTAACAAACATAATATGGCTTGAAAAAGGATTTATATTTTTCTTTTTGGATTTTCATGTTATTTTGTGAATTATTTTTTTTCAGACTCTTATAAGGACGTTTCTGTAGATTATGATTTTTTTTTATTTACAACAACGCACCAGTCTGCAGACTTCTAAAGAACTTTAAACAGCTAATTCGTATTGCTTTCTAGAAAGGGGACGGAGATACAGTGTAAAAAACTATATAATATCTTTATTTTTTCGCAAACTTTTTTTCCATTTTTCATAAGATGTATCTCAGAATGAGGTTATATTTATACTGCAGTTTGCACATTTCATTTGCAAGAAATTCGGTTGGTGATTTTTGTATGCAGTGTGTAAGTTGATCACAATTTTATTAGTCAGATTATCATCTCAGTCTGTTCAGTAGAAATCTTCATTGTTTCCGCATGTTATATTTTAATTCATGTTTTTTTTTTATATGATTACAGATTTTCAGTGTAAGTCTAACTGCACCAATGATTCGCCTAGTAGTAATCTGGGCAGAATTAATTTGCGAGTCTAATCACCCATTCTCAATATAAGGGCTCAAATAATGTTGCCTCATGTTCATTTAGAAGAAATACCAATGATGTAATTTTCAAATCAACATTATAAATAGTCATATAACAATGAATAAGAATTCATATAATTATCGATCTGAAAGGGTATTTGAGGAGCTCCAAATTCAAATATAGTAGTCTATTTGAAATGTACGTTACTGTCGCTGAGGCAAATATTATGCTGAATCTCCTCTGTGTAATATGCAGTTTTGATTCTCAAATAAAAATTTTCTGATATGTAAAATCTTGTATCATATATATTTCTTTTTATAACAATAAATACATTTTCTTTGTGATATCAATCATTTTTATTGTGCAATGTCCCTGTCGCTTAATTCTATTTCAACCAATTTTACAAGCAAACACAAAGATTATACAACTGATAGTTCTTTTCTCCTTTATTTATTGATGGGCTTAATTTGAAATTTCAAAGGATTATTTACTCATACTTAGATAATGTAACATGAAATTGAACAATTTGAGCAACTTTTTAAAGAAATAAACAACGTTATTCAGTGAACATGGCGTTATGAATAGCAATTGCTCTGCTGGCATATTCCATGATGCGCGCTAGCGCATCATGGAAAATATGCCAGCAGAGCTATTGCTATTCATAATACCATGTTCACTGAATAATCGTTGTTTATTGCTTATATTTGCATTCTTTGATTTTGTTCAAGAATATCAGAGGAAATCCTGACTTACATAAGGACGCAGCTTCTTTTCTTCAGTAAAGAAAAACATGCGGCTTTAAAGTCAGTAAACCTGATCAATGCTCCTTTTTTCTAATAAATCACAAACAATTTATAAAGTATTTCCCTCTTAAACACAGTTATCTGGATACAAGCAGCGCCGTCATCACATTTTTGTTTTAATGTAGTTGTGACGTCATCGATCAACGTTATTAAAACCCTCGGACAAAAATCAATAATTTAACACTATGATGAAAAATGAGAATGCTTTTATAATGATTATTACTCCAAAATGCTTTTCTATGATTTTTTTTTTTTAGTTTTTTTTTAATTATTTTTAATAGCTGAAATCATTCTTGAAATAGATATACTAGTTAAAGAAATTTTCTCTTTCTGAATGTTATTACCCAAGTGTGAAGAGTTATCGTTCTTTGTACAAATATGCATGATACGAAAAAATAAAAATATGGCAGTTCTCTTTTACTTTAAAAAGTTTTATTATACAATTAAATACATTGAACAAAATTAAATGTTTAAAGATATAAATCAGCAATTTTAAATATTCTGAATTTCTTTTTTTTTTCAAAGAATATTATTAAAAACTTATTTCTATTCCTCTTACAAAACATTGCATATATATACTTCTCAACATGTTACATAAGTGTGTTAGATCTTGTTCTACACGAGTGTGATAGAGCAATTGCACTCATAGCAGGAAAGTTGCGTCTATAGTCTTATTAATGCAGAAGCTGGCTTCATGTTCATAGTGGGAGAGAGCAATGGACATGCAAATATATAAATATGTTTACGGAATGAGAGACATTTTCAATCATAGAGATAAGGAAGAAATGTACGTTATACTATGTTCTTCCATTAAGAATATATATTAAGTAGAAAATATGAGACGACTCTGAGTAAGCAACCCCTTGTACCCTGTAAACTGGCAAAGATGTCTTGCTTAACACAATTAAAAATTATTTTTTACATGAAAAGTGGTCATTCTAAATGTACGTGACTGAAATGTACGTTAACATAAAATTCGATTTAAGGATATCCGATCCTCAGCCAGGAAGGATAACTCCAAAAATTAATATTTAATTTGAAATGCATCAAAATGAAACTTGAAAATGAAATTTTTTCATGCAACAATTTTCATTTTATTCATCTTTATAAGATTCAAGGTTTTTGGAAGTCTTAGAAAAGGTCTTATAAAAGTTGACATTTGTACCTTATAAAAGGGAAAAAATAATACAGTTTTAGAGAAATAAAATTTTCTTGAATCCAGCCTTAGATACCAATGCTTATTAGCATGGTATGAAATAAGAAGTGATTTGTGGTGACTTGCAATGATAGCAAAAGCCTTTTACACTATGTATTATAGAATACGTGACAGAAATAGATGACAAAAAATACCAAATTAGTCTAAAAATCATCTCTGAATGCCTGGATACCTATAATTTTTTAACCTAAAATATATTTGTTGATCAATTTGCAATTAGAAAATGCATTGCTGATATTCCAATTCGCTTCTTCTGCAAAAATATTGGATATTTGACAATTTTCCCCTATAACATGATTAACTTTCATACTTTACTTTAAAGAAATACTGTAGATAAATTTGCATAACTTTGTGGATTCAGAGATGCTTTTATGAGTATTTTTGATTACTTAACTTCTAATTTTATAAACCTGAGGATCGGACAACCTTAAGTGAATCTCGCACGAATTTTCATGTATTTTATACTTTCACACACTCGAATGTGTACACAAAGGAAAGTTTCAAAGGTTGGAAGTTCGGATAAATCCCAAATATTAATGAAAAGAAACGTTTCTGCTGAGGAAAAAAATTATATTAAGGTCATTTATATGTAATATAATTTTGATACCTGATATATATTTCTGAATACGAAACCTGTATGATGCATTTCTTATGATATGCAAGTTCAAATAGTATCAATTGGTGCATGTGTAAAGTACGCTTGTGGAAGAGAATTGATTTTTATATTTGGAATGTTGAAATGTATGGTAACGAACATTTTGCGTATTTCTATCTGACATTTTTTTTTTAAATTTAGTCAATGAATTGCGTTTACACGAGCGAATCAAAATTATCGTTACAATCCATTTGACAACTGACCACATAAAGCCATCTAAATGCACCCCAATCCTCCTAAATGCGGTAGACTGTTACCACGTGCTAGAAAGTTTATTTCTAAGCGTCTTAAATTCGTCTTTGGCAACCATTGTGCAGTTTGTTTACTTTTAAAATGCGACTTTTCGTCAATATTCATTTAATTGCTGTTTAAAACAAGGTATACATAGGCTTATATTTGGTTAAAAAAAAAAAAAACTTAAAAAAAAAAACACAAGACGGTCATGTTCAGTTCAAATACTGAAAGGCACACAATGCTCAGTTTTGTTTGAATCATTGCATTTTGGTTTATATTTTTCCAGACCCACTGAAAAGCGTGTTATGTTTGTGTTTTGACATACGATGTTGCAGCATACTAAATGAAATTGTTAACAAGACTGTGGATGGATATATTCGGAATAGATTTTGATCATATATCTTGTGTTTCAATGGCCAAACACGAGCATTTGCTGGATCATAGCAAAATATGTCTTACTCTTATTTGTTTTTGTCTGTACCCTTGCACACAGGTAGAAGTAAATAGGCTAAGGTGTCAATTTCAGCGAAACAGCACAAAAGAATGGTTGAACTGAGGTGGAGGGGACTCCCCAATAATATGTGAAATGAACGTTACCGAAGTGACGTGACAGTCATGTAGTTGATGACAAATAACCTTGTTTGTTACATTCTAATTTCTTATCACTGCTTTAAAAAGCTTCATTTTTTGTGTCAATAATTGCTTTTTTTCAATATTTACTTGCATGTACGTTACCTTCTTATATTCTAAGGCAACCGTGTCTTTATAGTGGTGATTGTGACATATACCACAATGTGATTACATGCAGAAGGATAAAACGTACGCTGAACTAGGACCTTAGGTCCCCCCGCGCAGTTCACGTCTATCGGGTCTGTTTACTCCGCTACAAAATGTAGTGCGTTGCTTACGTTAAGTGAAAATAGATTAAATCGTAATACTGTGAAGCCTTTTCAGTGTAAAAAAAAAACCCAAAAATTTATTTTTGTCAAGGGAAGAACCATCTGTGATGGGTATTAGAAAACAAAGTGGGGGAGGGGGGGGGGAGTTGCTGAGCAACATTAACTGCAATATTATAAGATATATGATATATTAGAGTTTAACATTTATGGATTATGTTGGGTGACCTGTGGTCTCCCCTATGATTTTATTATTCCATTTAAGGTTATAGTATCTATATAACACAGTGCCCAACCGCTGATCTCCTTACTAATAGTAAGCGACTCAGAGTAAACGACGTACGTCCAGTCTCTGCATTCGCAGATCTCTAACAAGTAGGGGGGATGAAGATTTTGCCCCCTATAGCCCCCTTTTCATTTCGCTCAGACTTTTCACCAATCCTTTAACATAATGGAATAATTATTTGTTGATAAATTATTTAATGTCTTTTTTGTCTTTCCTATGAGTAGCAGAGCGGATAGTGGGGAAAATATTTCACTTGCGGATACAAGCACCAAATTTTGCATGAAGGTTCTTTGACTATTACTGAAATAAGAAATATCGTTGGCCACTCAAGTTTTGGCCATTTTCAAGATGGCCGCCACTTATTTCAAAATGGCGCCTTTTTTCATAATTTTTCCTGATATTTTCATCCTTCCTCGGTAATACTTTTATTTTTTCTAAAATAATAAAAGGGAACTTAGTACATGATATAATTTGAGCTCCATTTTATATATACATACACTGCGCATGCGCTTAAATATAAACAAAAGTTGTTTTAAAACATGACTGAATTAATTTTCTAAAACGTGTATAGCTGCATAAAGCAATGTAAGGTAATCCGGACCTGAAGCAGTTGAAGTTATATTACACCAACATTTTAATAGTTCTTGACATGATGCACAATTGCTTGCAAGAATGTACAGTGTGGGGCACAAAATCCACGTTTTTTTTACTCAACCCTAACTGGAAGGTGAGGGTAAAGTTAGCCACTTGCATACTAGTTGTGACTGACCCCATGAATGACCATCATGCAATCCAGGTCTCCAAATCTGCTTTACAAGAGCAGCTCTCTAGGGAGGGGATCAAGGCAAGCGCCATTAATGCTCTATGCATTGCTGATTGTACATGATGACAACAAATTCTTCCAGTGCATTGATTAAAGTTTTGATAAGGGGTGCTTCAAAATTGGATTTAAATATTTCTTTGGCGTTCTCAAATATATTCATGACCTTTCATGCTGTCTTTTTACCTTTCCAAACAAAGGCCAACGCTGTATCACTACCCGTGAATGCATGAAAGAATGGTAATGCAATTGATATGGTTCCAGTGATCTAACAACATCATAAATTGTTATTCATCTCAAATCCTTGCCCTTTCAAAATGTCATTCATTACTGATCCACATTTAATTCATCAAAAGAGTTACACAACAACGTCCGAATCCGAACTAACCATGTAGATTGATCTGTCCTGCTACCACCCGGTGCTGCATTTTTTGCATGAAGGAACATACGGGTGTCAGCTTCTTCATGTTAGCAAAGCGGTATAAAGTTGGTATCTATAGCTTTGCTTATATTGACAGTTGTTCCCTTTACTACAATGATAGTTGCCTCTGTAGTCGTGAATATAATTCTGCCTGCTAACACCCCCCAATTCAGTTTTGTTCTTGTCACACTGAAAGAAAGTGTTCCATGACTTTGGTGGTATAGTGTTCCCAGTCACTTTTCGTCTAGACCCGTGCCACATTTCTTTTCAGTTTCTACCTTAAAACTATCCTTTTGCTGAACACGGAAGATAGTGTCTACCCTCAAATAACCTTTTAAAAGAGAATTAATGTGAAGAAGGATAATGACATTGGCATAGCTGTTAAAATTTCAGGTTGTTTAGAATTGACTAATGATGCACTGTCAATTACAAGAGCTGTTTCAATGATATAACTGACACTTTTCTGTCAGTACATAATTTGGCAACTCTTTTCCTGCTTCCGAAATAGGCATCAATTGAAATTTAAAACATTATTTAAAAAAACGTTTTGTGAAAGAGAGAGAGAGGTGTCCTTTTTTCATGATCAGAAAGTTCCTGTACATCGCATTGCCTACTGTGACAGAAAAAAATAACAGAAAAACTCCTACAGTCATCTTCAAAATTTGCCAACTTCGACTTTGAAGAATCAGAATTTTGTTTTGGGTTGAATATGCGAAATTTATCCTTCTGAACAAGTTCATAAAACCTTGATTATCACCTTCAGATACTCTTAAAAGGAATACCCAATATTGTTCTTTCCCAATGTATCCCTTTTTTAATATTTCATCCTGCAGTTTCATCAGTTTCGACAACAACTATAAAAATCTTGCACTTTCAGTTTCGACAACAACTATAAAGATTAAGCAACTCTTCCTCAAACGGATTTCCCATTTCCAAAATGATACATGTAGGCATAGCCCGATTTACTTGTGAACAAAACTTTCTTGAGCAGCATGACTTTCTTCGTGATGTTTTTCTTCTTCTCTTGAACATTTCAACATATTCATGTGAACTCTTTAGTAAGTATGCTGATTTCTGGACCAGCTACCACCTTTAATGCAGCTGCATCTTCCGCTAACCATTGCCTGATCTTCTGTTACATGTAACCATCACTTTTTACAAATAGCATTGTTATGCTCATGGGCTTGACCAATGACAAAGTTTGAAAACTATTATTTTTTCTAAGTGAATTCCTTTTTTAATTTATCACTAAACATATATCCGGGTGTTTTGACATTGCACCCAAAGGTGAAATGGTACCCATCGAAGATATCTGATGTGACCAACGGCAATTACTAGCATTCTTTGTAAAGCCTAACATCTGATTCTCTGCAAGACCTTACAAAGTAAAGACAACGAGTTCCAACAGAATTCTTTACCAAAATTTAAATTGTGAAATCTTTTTTGTTTTGTTTTGAACTCCAAGAAAAATAGATCATCTATTTAAATTTCATCACAATTACTGGGTTCCTTTGCATTTTGGTCTGCCTTTTTATCAAGTCATACAGACAACAGGCAGTAATTTGACTATCTTGTCTTGTTTTAGCAAGATTTAAAAAATGCTAGGAAAGACTCAACAGTTCCAGAATATGCAACGTCTGCTTGAATCAATGCAGTCATCCAGCCGCTTCCCTTCAACAAATCACCAAGCAGTTTTTAAGCTGTCATTTCAATATGGAATCCATTGAACATATTGACAACATATCTATCTTCACCATAAATTTCCAGCCATTCTCTTCGTATCTGTTGGTTACAAGCGGCTTTTTTTAGCCATCACGGGCGTTTGTCTTGGATTTTAAAAGATGGTGCTGACTTCACAGTCCATGGCATTCTTCATTGTGGATAGCGAATGGTTACCTGTTGTTTTATGTCATAAATACAATATTGATTAATTTCCTTTTTTAAAGGATTATTTCACTCGTTAAAATTAAAGGTTGCTTGAAAGAATATTTCACTCAGTGCTATTTTATGTTCTCCAAAGGATTATTTCATTTATTGAGATTTTACCTGCGCTGGATGAGTGTTTCACTCCATGATATTTTATGTTTCTTGAGGAATTATTTTACTTATTGAGGGCTTTCAAATACAACATTTTATTTGGTATTCAGGCCCAAGATAGTGAGGGAACGCCTGCAAGGCTTTTTGTAAAATATCTGTTACAAGTTTTTTTTTTTTTTTTAAATGGCTTCTTGCTACTGTGATAATGTCGTTAATATCTACAACAGGGAACGATATTTTGTGTTATAAGAAAATCATTTTGTCTTTATATTCATAGCATTTAAGCTAGAATATGATTTTTTATAGTTTTTTTAAAAAAATTTTTAGATATATTTAAGCGGCCAAAGTATAATTAATTTGGTTGTAAGAGAATGTTTGTGAGGCCAAACTGCCTGAAAATGTCGCCATTTTGTTTTAGTGGCGGCCATCTTGAAAATGGCGGAAATCGCGGTGGCCAACGATGTTTTTAGATTTAGTAGTATCAGATAGACATTTGTACCAAATTTCATGCTTGTATCCACAAGTGAACTATTTTGCTGAAATTTTGATCTAAGCCGCTACACTAGAGGTCATGCTTAAATAAGCGACCTCATCACTTTAACACTCTTTGCCGGAAATCCCTGATTTTTATTTATCTTACAAAGATGTACACCCTGTATTGCAAAGTTTGGGGCTGTATGGAGTTCTCATCACCTTTCCCTGGAATTAACACATCAAATTCATAAACCCATCAAAACTACATTAAAAAAGGAAATTGTTATTTGTTATTTAACTTTGGGATACATATACTGTATTTGAAGACAAGCAAGTTGACTAATCCTCAAAATTCCAATTACATACATGTACATTTAGAGAATTCGGAGAAATTGTGCACTTTTTCCCCGGTCAAAAAATTAGGGTCGCAATTCTTTTTTTTGAGAGGATTTGAAAAATAATTCTACACATACGATTATTTTAAATTATTGCATACTTACAACTTTCAATAACATCGTAATAATGTAAAACATAAGTTTACCTTTGTCTCATTCATATACTACAATTTGTGAAGTATGAAATCCTTATTGATGGACAATTAGACTAACGCTTGTTTCCATAATCTTTATACGAATACCAGAGGTAATAAAAAGTTAATAAGACCGGAGGTAGAGGTCACCTTATATTGTATATCAATAGGGGGACCAGAGGTAACCTTATATTGTACATCAGTAGGGGGACCAGAGGACACCTTATATCGTACATTAATAGGGGGGGGGGCAGAGGTCACCTTATATGGTACATCAGTAGGGGGACCAGAGGTCACCTTATATTGTAAATCAGAAGGGGGACTAGAGGACACCTTATATTGTACATCAGTAGGGGGACATCAGTAGGGGACCCAGAGGACACATTATATTTAACATCAGCAGGGGACATAAGTAGAGGGACCAGAGGTCATTTTAAATTGTACATCAGTAGGGGATCTGTGGTCACCTTATATTGAACATTAGTAGGGCACCAGAGGATACTTAATATTACACTTTACATCAATAGGGGGACCAAAGGACACCTTTTATTACACTTTAGATCAATAGGGGGACCAGTGGGCACCTTATACTGTACATCAGTAGGGGGACTAGAGGTCACTTTATATTGTACATCAGTAGGGGGACATCAATAGGGGACCCAGAGGAACATTATATTTAACATCAGTAGGGGACATCAGAGGTCACCTTATATTGTACATCAATAGGGGATCTGTGGTCACCTTATATTGAACATCAGTAGGGGACCAGTGGACACTTAATATTACATTTTACATCAATAGGGGGACCAGAGGTAACCATGTATTGTGCATCAGAAGGGGGACCAGAGGTCACCTTATATTGTATATTAGTAGGGGGACCAGAGGATACCTTATATTTTACATCAACAGGGGGCCATGGGTCATCTTATATTGTATATCATTAGGGGGGCATGGGACACCTTATATTGCACAACAGCAGGGTGACCAGGGGATATATTATACCGGTATTGTACATAAGTTGGGGACATCAGTAGGGGGACCAGAGGACACCTTATATTGTTCATCAGTAGGGGGACCAAGGGTCATCTTATTTTGTATACCAGTAGGGTGACCAGAGGACACCTTATATTGTACATCAGTAGTAGGACCATAGGACACCTTTTATGTACACCAGAAGGGGGAACAGAGGCCACCTCATATTGTACATAAATAGGGAACATCAGTAGGGGGACCAGCTGCAGTGATCACCTTATATTATATATCAGTAGGGGGACCAGGGTCACCTTATATTGTACAACAGTAGGGGGATCAGGGGTCACCTTATATTGTACAACAGTAGGGGGACCAGGGGTTACCTTATATTGTACAACATTAGGGGGACGAAAGGACACCTTATATTGTACATCAGTAGGAGATAACAGTAGGGGGACCAGAGTTCACCTTAGTGCATCAGTAGGGGGACAGAGCCTTCAGTTCAGTTTTAACGTTCGTTACTAGGTGGACCAGAGGTAAACTAATATTGTACATCAATAAGTTGACCAAAGGTCACCTTATATGTTATTTCATTATAGAGACTAATGGACACCTTTATATTGTACAATAGAAAGGGGACCATAGATCACCTTATACTGTACAAGAGCAGACGTCAGATTATATTGTACATCATAAGGGGAAACGGGGGTCATCTTATACATCATTAGGGGGTCAGAGGTCACCCTATGTTGTAGATCATTATGAGGACCATAGGTCACTTTATATTTTACATCACAAGGGGGACCAGAGGTCACCTTGTATTGTACATAAATAGGGAGACCAGTGGTCCCCTTTGTTGTACATTTTTAAAGAAATCAGACATAAAAAAATTATATGAATGCAGAGAGATAAAGCATCAACGATTCTAGACACATCTTAACCAACAGACACCTAAAAAGAAAACAAGGGCGGACCAGAGGTTACAAATAAAATGCATATTAACGAGATGCTAGAGGTTCACTTAAGAACACGACAAGAGTCCTATGTATCTTATAGGCTACTGAACATCTTGTAAAACTTTAAAACTTTCATTTCAAATAATCGGTAATAATTAGCAATAATTAGTAGTGCTCATTGACCACAAAAACCCTCATCCTGAGGTCATATATTTCACAATTTTGAAAAAAATTCCATTGTTCATTAAAAAAACAATTGGTTTATACCAAAGAACAAATTTCGGTACTGTATACGTACGGTATATTGTTCAAATTCGTATTCGGGGATGCAGTTTAATTTCTGGAGAAATCTAGAAAGCAATTTTTTTGCAAAAAAAAATTGAAAGGTTAATGAGAATCAGGAATCCACAACATTAGATTTTTTTCATGACAGCGTCCAAACCCGAAAGTCCTGAAGAGTAAAGGAGTCTTGGGGATAAACAGAAAGTTAATGTTCTTTTACATTAACAAAATTCACCAGATCTTTCGCCTTTTGACTTGTTCCATTTGCCAAACTTGAGAAAACGCCTTTCAGATGGAAGAAACAAGTCCAGGAAAATCAAGGATCTGCAATAATCTAGTATACAAAGGTTCATACCCGAAAATGAGTTCATAAAACAATTGAAAATAAATCAGAAATCGGATAAAAAATGTTACTTACATGTGTTTCAATGAAAAGATAATTTTAGGTTAAATCATTATAACTAAATTATTGAAAAGCGACTTTTGTTTCTTTCCGAGCACCGAAGACATTATTTATTAAACGACCCTTGTATAAGGTGACCTACCGATGTACAATGTCAGGTGTTCTCTAGTCCCCCTACTCATGTACAATATACAGTGACCTCTGGTCCCACTACTGACGTTCTATATAAATAGCCTCTAATCCCCTTAATGAGGTACAATATAAGGTGAAATCTGGTCCCCCTTCTGATATACAATATGAGGTGACCTCTAGTCCTCCTACTGATGTATAATATAAGGTGACCTCTGGTCCCCTTACTGGTGTACAATATAAGGTGGCCTCTGGTCCTACTGATTCATAATATAAGGTGACCCTTGGTCCCCCTGCTGATGTACAAAATAAAGTGTCCTCTGATCCCCTTACTGATGTATGGTGACCTCTGGTCCCCCTTCTGATGTTAAATTAAAGGTGACCTCTGGTCCCCCTACTGATATACAATTAAAAAAATTGCCTCTGGTCCCCCTACTGATGAACAATATAACATATCCTCTGGTCCCCTTGTAATGTACCATGTAAGGTGACCTCTGGTCCCCCTACTGATGTACAATATAAGGTTACCCTTGGTACCCCTGCTGATGATCAATATAAAGTGACCTCTCATCTCTTTACTGATGTACAATATAAGGTGACCTCTAGTACCCCTTCTGGTGTTAAAGCTGACCTCTGGTCCCTTTTTGATGGAAAATATAAAGTGGTCTCTGGTCCCCTATTGATGTACAATATAAAATGACCTCTGGTCTTCCTTCTGATTTTAGATATAAGGTGACACCTGGTCCCCCTGCTGATATACAATATAAAGTGGCCCCTGGTCCCTCTACTGATGTACAATATAAGGTGACCTCTGGTCCCCCTTCTGATGTTAGATACATGTATAAGGTGTCCTCTGGTCCCCCTTACAGTCGAACAATATAAGGTAGCCTCTGGTCCCCCTACAGACGCACAATATAAGGTGACCTATGGTCCCCCTTCTGATGTACAATATAAAGTCACCCTTGGTCCCCCTGCTGATGTACAATATAAGGTGACACCTGATGATCAATATAAAGTGATCTCTGATCCCCTTACCGATGTACAATATAAGGTGACCTCTAGTCCATCTTCTGCTGTTAAATATAAGGTGTCCTCTGGTCCCTCTACAGATGTACAGTACAATATTAGTTGACCACTAGTCCCCGTACAATATAAGGTGACCTCTGGTCATCCTTCTGATGTTAAATATAAGGTGACCTCTGGCCCCCCTACTGATGTACAATATAAGGTGACCCTTGGTACCCCTGCAGATGTACAATATAAGGTGACCTATGGTCATCCTTCTGATTTTAGATAAAAGGTGACCTCTGGTCCCCCTTCTTATGTACAATATAAAGTGACTTCTGGTTAGCCTACTGATGTTCAATATAAGGTGAATTCTGTTCCCCTACTGATGTACAATATAAGGTGACCTCTGGTCCCCCTAGAGATGTATAGTATAGGGTGACCTCTGGTCCCCCTTCTGATCTTAGATATAAGGTGTCCTCTGGTCCCCCTTCTGATGTTAGATATAAGGTGTCCTCTGGTCCCCCTTACTGATGAACAATATAAGGCAGCCTTTGGTCCCCCTACTGATGCACAATATAAGGTGACCTCTGCTCCCACTTCTGATATACTATATAAGGTGAGCTTTGATCCCCCTTCTGATTTTAAATATAAGGTGACCCATGGGCCCCTGCTGATATACAATATAAAGTGGCCTCTGGTCCCTCTACTGATGTACAATATAAGGTGACCTCCATCTGATGTTAGATATAAGGTGTCCTCTGGTTCCCCTTACTGATGAACAATATAAGGTAGCCTCTGGTCTCCCACCTTATGCACAATATAAGGTGACCTCTGGTCCCCCTTCTGATGTACAATAGAAGGGACCATTGGTACCCCTGCAGATGTTCAATATAAGGTGACCTCTAGTCATCCTTCTGATGTTAGACATAAGGTGACCTCTGGTCCCCCCTACTTATGTACAATATAAAGTGCCTTCTGGTCAGCTTACTGATGTTCAATATAAGGTGACCTCTTGTCCCCCTAGTGTATACAATATAAGGTGTCCTCTGGTCCCCCTACAGATTTATAGTATTAGGTGTCCTCTGGTCCCCTTATTGGTGTACAATATAAGGTGACCTCTGGTCCCTCTACTGATGTACAGAACATTATTAGGTGACCACTAGTCCCCTTATTTTATAAAATATCGGGTGACCTCTGGTCCCCTCTTGATGTACAATATAAGGGTCCTCTGGTCCCCCTACTGATGTACAATATAAGGTGTCCTCTTGTCCCCCTACAGATGTATAGTATAAGGTGTCCTCTGGTCCCCCCCCCCTATTGATATAAAAGAGGTGACCTCAGGTCCTTCTGCTGAGGTACAATATAAGATGACCTCTGGTCCTATTACTAATGTAAAATATGAGATGTCCTCTGGTTCTGCTACAGATGTACAGTACAATATTAGGTGACCACTAGTCCCCGTACAATATATGATGACCTCTGGTCCTACTACTGATGTACAATATCAGGTGACCTCTGGTCTGTCTTCTGATGTACAGTACAATATTAGGTGACCACCAGTCACCTAACTAATGTAAAATATCGGGTGACCTCTGGTCCCTGTACTGATGTACAATATAAGGTGTCCTCTGGTCCCCTACAGATGTATAGTATAAGGTGTCCTCTGCCCTTCCCCCCCTACTGATGCACAATATAAGGTGACCTCTAGTCCCCCTTCTGGTGTTAAATATAAGGTGACCTCTGGAAAATATAAAGTGGTCTCTGGTCCCCCTACTGATGTACAGTACAATATTAGGTTACCTCTAGTCCCCCTACTGATGTACAATATAGGGTGACCTCTGGTCCCCAAAATGATGTACGATATAAGGTATCCCCAGGTTCCCCCTATTATGTGCAATAAAAGATTACCTTTGGACCCCTATTGATTTAAAATGTAAGGTGACCTTATGACCTATGATCCCTCTGATGATGTACAATATAAGGTGACCACTGGTCTCCCTAATGATGTTAAATATAAGGTGGCCTCTGGTCCCCCTACTGATGTACAATGTAAGGTGATCTTTGGTCCCTCTATTGATGTTCAATATGAGGATACCTCTGGTCCCCCTTTATTACTTTCACGTTTCTGCTAATATATATTATTAGAATGTTGATCTTTATAAAGTTATAAATATGATTATTTTGGAGTAAGACAAAGAAAATTGTCTATCATATAAAATTCAATTAATATATAAGGTGACCTGAAGTCTCCGTATTGAAATCGATAAATTTACTTTTGTGCCTTTAATGCCTGGAGAGTTCCTAGAATGTTTTATTACTACGCAAAATGACGAACTATTTGCGGGGGACCCCAGGTCTTAGTTGAGCGTACGTTTTATCCTTCTGCTGATTACATAGAGAATCTATTTTGGAATAAACTGAAACAAAACGATGAATTTTTAGAAGAATTTTAAGCTTTTTATCAAACAGAAATAAATAATGAAATGTACCTTATATTTAGGTTGTTTTCTAAATGGACATGGATATACTAGTATGTTAAAGATAGTAACTACAAAATAGAATTTTACTACATGTACATGTTAAGTTCCAGTACCTATAGAAAATGACAAGATTCCAAACTGATCGCTTTAAACAAAACAGAGAGAAGAATTTAAAGCATATATTAAAGAAATGTTTTATACATCTGGATTAAAAAGTAAGCTGTGTTTTTGACACGTCAGGAAAAATCAAACGCACGTTCGTATGCCGCGAGACTATGTTGCTGACAGAGTTGGTAGGATGTGTTGGCAGTAAGATGAGATATTCCAAATGTGATTTTTAATGACTACATTTCTTCTGTAGAACTTTGTGGACATTGCAGAAAGAGTAACGTACATTTCCAGCTACATTTCTGAATAAAATCCTCCCCTACTTCAACGTCTTGTCATTATTCCATGTATTAAAATTTGATGAAAAGAAAACTTGTAACAAAATCTTCATACATTTTCTTTCAAAGGTAATTGATAGCAAAAAAAAAATTGTTATCTTAAGGTGGAATGCCACACCAACTTTTTATTTTATAGATCTTTGAGTCATCCTTTTAAAACAAGGGTTTGAGCATTGAAAGGTCGATATAAGCTCTCAATTATTTTATATAAAATTTTTTGTATTTTTTCAAAGAAAATGAAAAAATTCATTACATCCAACTAAGATGTTTTCGAGTTAAAAGTTTGCTGTAAATGAATGTCTCATATTAATGTCTAATGAAATATGTAAAGATAGGCTGGTTAGACTTTTTAATTTTTTTTATAAAAAAATATTTATGAAAAGAAAACTCATTATTTGTGAATATTTTTTAAACCTATGGTTAAAATCACAATAAAACTAGTCACAACTGAGGACAACAGGTTGGTTAATAATATTTTAAAAAGAAATTGAAATGAAATTGAAAAATTTTAGAGAAATTAATTTTTTAATATTTGGACCTAACCCGATCAAAATTAAACTGATCCCGATCAAAATTAATACAAAATTAATAAAATGCTAATTAACTGCCTCTTCATGTATTTACAATGAAGAAATCTATTTCATTGTCAGGTTCATTAATGTTTTAATCCTTATCACACTTAATCAGACTAGTGTTCTTGGGGAAACGTATTTATTTCCAATAACTATACAATTATGGTTGGGATCGGTTTAATTTTAATCGGGATTGGCCAAAATTTAAAAAAATTAATTTCTCTAAAATTTGGCCATTTCGTTTCAATTTCTTTTTTAAATATGATGAAAGAACATGTTCTCCCCAGTTGTGACTGGTTTAAAGAAAATTTTAACCACAAATTTAAAAAATATTTACAAATTATGTGTTTTATTTTCATAAATATTTTTTTATTCAAAAAAATTTAATATCTATACAGCTTTTCTACACATATTATATTAGATATTAATGTGATGCATTCATTTCCAGTGACATTTTTACAAGAAAATGTCTTATTTTGATGGAAATAATGTTTTTCATTTTCTTTGAAAAAATACAAAAAAATTCATATAAAATATTTGAGAGCTAATGTTGGCCTTTCAATGCTGAAACCATTGTTTAAAAAGGTTGACTCACAAATCTATAAAATAAAAATTTGGTGTGGCATTCCTCCTTAAACTTTATTTTTTTAAAAATCAGAGAGGCATTTGTGCCCTTATATTGAGAATGGGTGAATACGTTTTTTTTATTTTACTCTAGAGAGTTTATATATGTTTAAAAATTCTTACAAAATTCATTCGTAAAATGCATCTGATGTGTACTACATATGAATGCATACTTACGGCAAAAACGATCTTGTATCTGATAAGATTCAACAATTTAAATAAAAAAAAATTAAAATCGAAAGTAGAGACAACCAGGGAATAAATTCACGAAAGCCTGCTCTGTCATAGTGTTATTATAGTTTATTGAACCTATGTTTATTAATATGTCTAATATGATTATAGGATTATGAAACATGATTGTTCATGTACACATTTAAAGAGGAGTTTTTCCTGGGCACGACAACGATTATATTGAATTTTGGGACATTTTATACTATTAGTTTGAATAACTCTATAGTTACTTTACAAATATTTAAGTACAACTAATATTGCAAAAGGAAGTTGATTTAGTTTACTTAAATAAAGAAAATGAAAGACTTCAAAGATGCCGACATTGTTCGAGGTCCACTGTGCCCCGTTCGTGTTTTGTGGGGAAAACTCGTGGCCTGTATTGTACCTTTGACCACAAACACAACCCGTCGACCTAATTTATAGCAAATAAGGAATCGTCTCAATCTCTGTCTAGTTGTTTTGAAGTTATAGTTTGTTTCGAGTAGTTTCCTCATTTTTACAGTTGAAAGTATAGATGCATGATACTTGATAATGGACATTGGTGTTTCAAACAGCCAGACACAACCTCCAACTACCTTTCACGGGTACCATAGCGAGAATAAAACCAAACTGACTTATTTGGTCATTGCACGGTTTGAAAATCACTGGGGGCGAGGTTTGCATATTTAACCAAAGATCTGTGAGGTTTGTTTCTTGCATGGAACGGTACGCTTTGTGAACGGTACGGTACGCTTTGTGCACGGAACGGTTCGCTTTGTGGACGGTACGGTACGCTTTGTGGACGGTACGGTAAGCTTTGTGCACGGAACGGTTCGCTTTGTGGACGGTACGGTACGCTTTATGAACGAAACGGTTCGCTTTGTGCACGGAACGGTTCGCTTTGTGGACGGTGCAGTACGCTTTGTGAACGGAACGGTTCGCTTTGTGGACGGAACGGTTTGCTTTGTGGACGGTACGGTACGCTTTGTGAACGGAACGGTTCGCTTTGTGGACGGTACGGTTCGCTTTGTGCACGGAACGGTTCGCTTTGTGGACGGTACGGTACGCTTTATGAACGAAACGGTTCGCTTTGTGCACGGAACGGTTCGCTTTGTGGACGGTGCAGTACGCTTTGTGAACGGAACGGTTCGCTTTGTGGACGGTACGGTAAGCTTTGTGCACGGAAATGTTCGCTTTGTGAACGGAACGGTTCGCTTTGTGCACGGAACGGTTCGCTTTGTGGACAGTACAGTACGCTTTGTGCACGGAACGGTTCGGTTTGTTTCTGAGGTAGTAGCACGGTTTAAGGTCTGTACCTATACAGGATAATAAAGTAGCAAAACAATTTTTCTCAATTTATTTTATTCAAGCGCTTTAACACAATATGCAGAAACGTTAAGGCACCCTAGAATTAAAAATTCGCAACGTTAAATACTGCATTATTCTCCATTCAAACGAAGTCATAACAAGACAACCGTTTCTCAAAGAGTTCACACTATTCAAGAAAAATTCTTTTATTGAATGTTTTCCATGTGGAGATTGGGTCGTCCTATAGTTCAGCTAGATTCTGCTGCTGCAAAAGCTGTCTCACACTCCGGTCTTTCTTCTTCCATACATGCTAATCAGGGTTGAGATAAGGACGACAAGGGGGCTTATCGAAATTGTCTGTGCCTTGTCAACAAAAGTTACATATCGTCTTCTTACATGTATTCCCCACCCCTCCAGTTTAACATTGATTGGATGGCACTTTCGGTTCCGGTTCCATTGATTTTTCCTGATAAACTCGAGGATGATTTTGTGGTGTTTGTTGAAAATCTAGCGATTTTTAACGATTAAAAGGAATTCAGGTACGCTTTGTAGGTTTTTTGGGGCGGTAATCATAAAGATTTAAAGTAAAATAAAGTCAAATAGTGAAAGAAAACAGAACTTTCGTTAACTACGACCAGTTTGGGCCATTTCAACTTCACTTGCAACTTGTTGTGTGGACACACACCGCATTTTATTCCAGCTTTTTTCTGTTTTTCTTTATCAATTAAAGATGGAGAACAAACGGAAGTCAAAAATATGAAGAATACACACAAAAAACACATGGAACTCGAACTTCATGCTTTTTAACAAAAAAGGTCACGGTCGAGTAATTACACATTCGATGACACTTTTTTTGGCCTTGACGGGTAATCTTGCAAATTAAAGGCAACTTTATAGGCAACTAGTAAATTGAAGTAAAGGTTTTAATTTTTTTGAAAAAATAAATGTGGGGACTTAGAAAATTTGTCATGTGTATATATATATGTTTTTGTTCACTTGAACCGATTAAGACTAAAGTATATACTTTTTGTTCATAACCTGCTTTGCGTCTTTCTTTTGTTTGTCATGAATGATGGTCATTTTTGTTTGTTCAAATTAAAAGACATGTCTTTTTTGAAAAATGTATTCATTGAGCTGTAAAAGATAAAATTAATAAAAGAAAAATATTAACATGACATAGACTATAGTGTGCTCAAGTAAGGAATCCTGATGCAAAGTAAGACAACAATATGTCTACAGAACAGAATAAGTTCATATGGAATAATGAAAAACCAAAGGTTAAAAGTTCAGTATTTTGCCAAAAAATTAATAAGGGTGGATCAAAAGTTTTTTGAAGCGCAATTGAAATCATTAAAACTTGATTGGGTTAGAAGGATATCTATTACACCCCTACTAATGTGTTCGGAACCTTTTATTTTTCGGTGTTCTGCAAATTATAAAACCCGATGAGTTCAGAGTAGCTCTGGCAGTAGCTCTGGTGAGAGTTAGCGAGACTTCAGCGAGATAGGGTAAATTATTCACGAAAATGTGGCTAGGAAGTGACTAGCACGTGAAGACATGGTAAACAGGAAAGTTATGTTGCGTTTCAGTTTTTACCACCCTAGAATCATCTGATAATGTCTGTAGAAATGTACTTCAATCAATTGATCTCTCTTACATTCATTCAAACTTAAATAAGTATTCTCTATGATACAATTTTCTGCAGTCATGAATTAAAATTTCTTTTGGACATTTAATTTTGCATGGGAACCGGGACTATATTTTTTGGCGTCAGCAAATGAGGCACCAGCATGATTTTAACTGACCAATCAGCTGAATGAGTATTGCATTATGGGTTACTACGAATACTAAAGGAATTTTACGCTCGAAAAAAAGGAAAATCTTATGGTAAATGCAAAGCATTTCTAAAAATACTATTTTCATGCTCATAATGACAAACTATTCATTTGTTAAATAAACGGCCGAAGTCTTGGTTTCTGAAAGTCATACTGCAAAAGCGATGAATTCCTTTGTTGTACCATTGATGAATACAATTGCCAGGTGAAGTCCCTGGCCGAACACGTGATCACTAACGTAAACAAAGTTTTGTCCATTTAAATGCATAAGGGAGCTGCTCTTTTCCTTATCCTTGAAGCGCTGGTGTTCTGAACAAGACACATTTTTAAAAAACATTTTTTCCATTTAACAACAAATTAAAAACACCCGTAACATTTTTCATAGTTTCTTGTCTTTGTATTTTGTTCGCTAGAACATTTTTTTTTCATTTTGCAGCCCATTAACATGATCGTAGATTGACCTAAACTACGTGTTCGAAGTAAAACTCAACATGTGTTTGGTGTAAATGTTGCTATTCATTAAACGATTGGCCAGTTACTCGTGGTAAGATCCTCTGTGCGCATTTATAACAATAGCAATATAAGGCAAACAAAGGTTTGTCAGTGTAGATGATAATGCACATTTTTACCAGCGAATCGGTCACTAGTGAGCTCTAATTTTCGCCGAAAAGTATAGGATATATTGTTATTTTAACAGCCCCTCCTTTAGCCACCCTTTTTATGTTGAAAATCATGCAAGTCTTTCAGAAAGGTCTGGAAACATTTATTACAGGATATGTTTTCAAAAGAAACAGGCTATAGCAATATCATGTTTACTGCCAATTTTATTTATAAAACCGGTTCTACCCTATAACCCTTGAATAGATCAACATAAACCACGTGTCTT
>NW_026928797.1:0-36547 GCF_032062105.1 Saccostrea cuccullata | reverse complement strand
CTTCTTTCAAAAAATGGGGTAAGCACATTTTTTTTTCCTGAATTAATTTTCAAACCTAATGACAAAAGTGTAAATGAAAGGTGTCCACCTTTACAAAACCTTGTATTTCTCTTTCTAGGAAGAGTGTTCACTGGGTGCTGTTTAGTTTTGAATTGTTGGGGATCCTGATGTTGAATTCTGTGACTTTAGCAGTGATAGCTAACTATGTGACACACTGTGAAATGGTTCTATTTTATATACGAGGACTAGCGCTGAGATTGCACGAAAAATCTACCGAGTTGAAGGCAGCAATGAAGGTTAGACTATGTCAGTCTTGATTTCTCTCCAAAGTTTGCCTTCATTAACTATTGACATGACAAACATTTATTACGATTGTCTGAAATAACGGATTTAACAAGTATCATTAAAATACATTTTGAGAGATTTTTTTTCACAGGAAGTATATCTGAAGTATGAATTTTTGTAATGCATGCTTCAATATAATTGTTTGTTTTTATTAACAGGACATTCTTTTCATCAAACAAAATGTTGGTTTACTAAATGGTCCTGTTGCAAGAATGACGGCTCTAATATCAGTCATTTTTGCAGAGTTGACAATCATAGGTAAATTGAACTCAGATATATTTACTCAAAGTGGTGTAGTCATAATTTAATTGAATATTTATTATAGATCATTTAAAAAAAATCAATACCTACAAGACCGACTGAAAATCCTAAAATTGTTAAAGTTGGCTAAAGAGATACAGAATTACTCATATAATTACAATATTTCAGGGGTCTGTATTCTTGTGTTGAACAAAAATGATTCCATAAAAGTCTGGGTCTACAGGAGTTGTTTCCCTTTGGTGTGGCTTTTCATTCTTATTGGTCCATTGTATCAGGTAATAAATAAAAAAAATAATGAATAATTTATAATAATACACATGATTTATATTTATAAAATATATTGTTGAATTATTATAATTACATTTGCAAATTATTTTAGATGTTTGCTTTTTGTTAAAAATACAGGCAGCTCGGGTAAATTCAGTGTCCATGAGAATGAAGAAGATAGCTTTAGAGATGAGAGTGTTTGGATACAAGAATTCCTCACAGTTAGAGCTGGATTCTTTCATTTTATTTGTCAGCCAAGCAAGGATGAAGGTAAAGAAAACAGTGTGATAGATCTGAATTCTCATGCAGCCATCTCTGTTTCAAGTGATTTTGATTCCCCTTTTCTCCTCACAAACCCTTGACCTATCATGCTATCAAAAGTCAGGTTTGTTTTTGTCACATGGTTTCATATACAGTGGACCCTCAAATATCTGGACGCCAGATATCCGGATGCTTCAGTATACGGACGACTGTTCGTCAGAATGGAATTTGTAAATGTAATTTTGACTTGTTTAACTGGTGATTCAGGTATCCGGATGCTTCACATATCCGGACAATTTGACTGGGAACCACAAAGCTAAGGATCCGGATAAATGAGGGTCCACTGTACATACAACTGACAAAGCTAATGTTATAAAAATTAAAAACAAGCAGATATTGAGCATATTTACCTGTATTTTTTGAATCCGAAGACAATAGAGTTTAGCTGGAGAACGTAGCCTACCAAAAAAAAAATATACCGGTATATATACAATGTATGGACAGACTAGAGAGCTACAGTGCCACCCAATGAAAAATGTGTGTATTAAAGAGAAAATCCTGACTTTTAATAGCATGAAAGACTAGGGCCTTTAATATGAGGAGAGTAGCAATCAGTAAGCACAAAGCTAGTGAAAATATCATAAAGTGAACTTTTTAACATATTTTTTTTGGTTTTCCAAATGAAAATGGAATTAAATATGACTTTTTTTTTTACAGGCGAAGCTTTTCCATATACCCATTCTTCCACAGTATCTTATAGCTATTCTGGTATTAGGGGCTTTTATTCTACTTATCCTATTCCAAACCAGTGTGATCGGCCCTGTCAACTACTGGTTCTAATTAATGACCTAGTCAAAACAAACTAATCTTGTCAACTCTGGTCCAAATCAACAACCTAGTGTGACTCTTTAAACTGGTCCTGTCATCAACCTAGTCAAACAAACTGATCCTGTCAACTACTGATTCTAATCAACAGCCTAGTAAAACAAACTGATCCTGTCAACTACTGGTTCTAATCAGTGACTCTTTATACAAACTGATCCTATCAACTACTGGTAAAACAAACTGATCCTATCAACTACTGGTAAAACAAACTTATCCTGTCACCTACTGGCTCTAATCAACAACATAGTCATACAGACTAATCTTGTCTTTGTTCTACTTGGCGATTAGCTGATCCAGATTTACAAACTGGTTCAGGTAGCTACTGGTTCTGATGTCAACAACTGGTTCTAACCAATAACCCAGGTAGACATGTGGTGCCCTCTATAGCTGGTTCTTATCAACAACCCTTGCAGTAGCATAAATTGATCCTGTCAACTACTGATTCTGATAAACAACCCAGTTATACAAATATGACCATGTAAGAATTGTTGGTTTACTACTGGTCTTATCTTCAATACAAATATAGACCAACTCTTGTCCTGGTTCTGACCAATGACTCTTGCAATTATACAAATATGACTGCCATTATATTTATACATTTAAATAAATAGAGCCAACAGGCTTATAAAATATATACTTACTTACCCGTTAGAGTGTAAAATTTATTAATAAGTTATCAAATCCATGCACACCAAATAAAGTTTATAAAAAATCATACTGTAATTTTTTTTTTTTAAGGAAAAAATACGTTGACATTTCATGTACGCTAGAAGCATTTTTTACTGTATTGTTATATTAAAAAAATATATATTGCATTATGCTAAAAGCATCTATGGTCGTAGCATTTTGTACTGTATTGTAAAAGAACAGGTACTTGAATGCATGTAAGATATTATAGATACTAGAGTGAGTTTAACAAAAGTACAATGTATTATTTGATGAGGAGTAATTGTTATTCTTTGTAAGTCAAGTATTCCAGCTTAAAAGTCTTCCTCTTAATACTTTCTTTAACATTCCATTTATTGTTGATTTATTTTATATTGTTATGATATTGTACATTAGCCATTATCTTTTGAAAGGAAGGAAAAAAATGATCGTTTATCTGAGTAAATTCCTCATTGTTGTTTGTTTATACGAGCTTTATTTGAGAACACAGTTTGCCAAAGATTGTTCTGTGATATAATATTAAAACATGTTATGTATTGTTCTACTCTACTCATTATTTCCATGAATGTTAGAATTGTTCTTTTGCAGGATTTAATATGTACGTTATTATTATATTATAAATTATTTTGCAATGAGATTGTCACTCACAAGGTTTGAGTTCATTAAAACTGTCTCTGCTGTTTCTATATATATCATATATACATGTTACTTACTTAGTTAAAATTGTCTTTTCCTTATATATCAAAGGTAGATATTTAATTGTTCTCCATTTGTCATACAATTTCCTACAGTTGCTTATGCATATATGTGTATATTTTCAAGGGTTACTTTGGAGGACAAGGCCCTCACAATTTGCATATTTTCTATACTAGGATTATATTGAAACAAGTAATAGAATTTTCACAATGGCAAGAAGTTGTATTATTGTATTGTTATTGTGTTGATCAAATGTTGAAGGTAAACATATCACACTTGTGCAATAATGAATGTTGTTATCTAATTAAAATAAAGTTACTTTCTTTTATGGAAAGAATGAAGAATCATGATGGAGATTAAAAGTGTTATAGAACTTTGTCACTGGATATTTTCGTTGGGATTCTATAGATTTTGCAGTAGTGCTGTAGTTAACAGCTGGTAACTGTCAATTTATGAAAACATGCCTGTGAATCAGGAGACTAGTTCCTGGATAAATTGTACTTGTGAGTACATTTCTTTATTGAATTTAAAGGACAAGATAGGTAAAGCCCGTTTTTGGCCCCTGATTTTTTTGTGTCTTTCGGATTGATGTAACAGTTTATACATAAAAACTTGTTATCATCCCTGACACAAAATAAGTATTGGTTCTAAATTTTGGAATACACAGAGGTCACAGAGAGGTCAGAAAATAGGTCAATCTTCGAATTTTCTTGTTTTTATGCAATTTTCATTGATTTTACATCATATTTCGTTTTGAAAAACAGAGCACAAGCTTGCCTATCTACCAAATTTATATATTTTATCAACTAGTATCAGATGTTTTATGTGTAAAAATCTCAGATAGGCAAGCTTGTGCTCTATGTTTTCCGAAGAGAAAAGTATCTGAAATATGATGAAATTCTACCAGAATTGAGGAAACATCTATAAAATGCCCTACTTCTGCACCCTCTTGTGGCTTCCATGTAAGCTTTGAATCTGAATTAGTGCTGATTTTAAAGCAAGCATTATTTTAAGTTCTTAATTACAAACTATTACAATTTTTTCCAGCGTTCTGATTTTTACATCAAATAAGGGGCCAGATTTGGTTGTTACCCTACCTTGCCCTTTGATGAATTTCATAGGTTCTGTCCTCACATTTTTGGTCAATATAAAGATCATTTCTTGGGGGGGGGATGCTGTTTAACTCGGGCATACCCAAGGAAACGTTTGGTTCCTTCAATAAGAAGGGTTTTTTAAGAGCATATGTTCTTATGTATCAAATCAACTGAGAGAAATAAAACCAGTATGTAGGTGATAAGGGGTGTAAAGGAAGTTGACGATTTAAAAGTTAAAATCATCACATCATAAAGCTTTGTTAGGTAACTAGAACCGCCTTTTTAGCTCACCTGAGCCGAGGCTTAAGTGAGCTTTTCTGATCACATTTTGTCCGTCCGTCTGTCTGCAAACTTTTCACATTTTCGACTTCTTCTCAAGAACCACTGGGCCAATTTTGACCAAACTTGGTACAAAGCATCCTTGGGTGAAGAGAAATTTAAATTGTTAAAATGAAGGGCCAAGTCCCTTCACAAGGGGAGATAATTAAGAAAAGACAAAAATAGGGTGGGGTCATTAAAAAATCTTCTTTTCAAGAACCACTGAGCCAGAAAAGCTGAAACTTATGTGGAAGCATCCTGGGGTAGTGTAGATTCTAAATTGTACAAATCATGACCCCCGGGGGTTGGGCGGGGCCACAATGGGGAATCAAAGTTTTACATAGAAATATATAGGAAAAATCTTTAAAAATCTTCTTCTCAAGAACCACTGTGCAAGAAAAGCTGAAACTTATTTGGAAGCAACCTTTGGAAGTGTAGAAGCTAAATTGTTCAAATCATGACCCCTGGGGGATGGGCGGGGCCACAATGGGGAATCAAAGTTTTACATAGAAATATGTAGGAAAAATCTTTAAAAATCTTCTTCTCAAGAACCACTGAGCCAGAAAAGCTGAAACTTATGTGGAAACATCCTCAGGTAGTGTAGATTCTAAATTGTTCAAATCATGACCCCCGGGGAGGGGCGGGGTCACAATGGGGAATCAAAATTTTACATCAAAATATATAGGAAAAATCTTTGAAAATCTTCTTCTTAAGAACCACTGTGCCAGAAAAGCTGAAACTTATGTGGAAGCACCCTGTGGAAGTGTAGAAGCTAAATTGTTCAAATCATGACCCCCGGGGGAGGGGCGGGGTCACAATGGGGAATCAAAATTTTACATCAAAATATATAGGAAAAATCTTTGAAATCTTCTTCTTAAGAACCACTGAGCCAGAAAAGCTAAAACTTATGTGGAAGTATCCTGGGGTAGTGTAGATTTCAAATTGTCTAAATTATGATCAGTGGGGTAGGGTGGGGTCACAATATGTATTACAAGGGGGGAATCTAGTAAAGAACAGAATGGTCAAAGCTTCGCAGGTGAGTGATGTGGCCCATGGGCCTCTTGTTCTTCAGTACAGCCAACAGACCCCCTGCCTTCTAGCCCCCCCCTCCCGTTACGAAATTTCTGGATCCGCCTCTGAATAAGAAAGGAAATAGGTGAACAAGGGGTACAGGAAGCCAACAAGTTTCAGATATATTAAAATATACATTATTCAAATTGTAAATTTAGAGTAAAATTCACATTATTAAAATCATGGTAAATAAAGCTTTTCTGAGGAAAAATTTTCTCGGTGAAAATTATTCTTTTATTATAAAATTATGTGAGATTCGAACCCTAGAAAAGAAAATCCAGAGTATCATTTTCCTTGAAGACAAGTCCTGAACAATAGTGGCATTTGAATCATGTTTTTCATATGACTCTTGACTAAATGGAGTTTATTTTTCTCGGAAAGATGCGAATATTGTGTCACAAAACTATATAATAAAAGTGTATTTTTGAGCCAAGACCTACAGCAAAGTCTACGTTTTAAGGTAATTAATGGGTCTTTGCTCCATGCTACTCAAAATGTGTATTTTTGCACATATTTCATAAGCATTTTACTCAGAATGTTCGCCCATCTTCTTTATAGTCTTTATGGTAAACATTACTTTACCTTTGCCTGAAAGATACATAATTAGTATTAGAAACCTCTTTTTTTCAATTATATTATTGTTATTTATTAAATATATATAAGTCAAAACTCTACAGAAATATATTAAAAAATGAAAAACAATATTTACACAGTAGACAAATATTTAAATGAAAATATTAATTGTCCATATCTGCTCAAGTTCAATTTATTCTCCCAAACTAAAATATTGGTACACGGGGTACAATAAAACATATATACATTTGCTGCAAAACAGTGAAAACTATAATTATACAGCAAGTAATCAGGTTTAATCTATAAAAAATAGTCTACAAAATTAAAAACCCATAATTAAACAACATAAAACTGTTGAATAATCAAAAACATTATTTAACGTACAGTTTTTTTTAAAGTACTAAGATCAGACATTTTTCTTCTTTGTTGATTTTATCCGCTATTCTGGATCAGCATCTTGCACCAAAAACCACCAAGTATAGCAAACAACAGGAATAGTCCATCTGAAAAATAAACGGCGAATTATTGTTTTGTCGTTCCCCCTATGAAAATCCACCATCAACTCCCCCGAGTATTATATGTATTCTTGTTCTTAAAAAATAATAATCTATGGAGCATCGAAAAAACATAAGACAGATTTGAAAGAAGATAACTTGAACCCTCTAGGTACAAACTCTAGGAATATGTCTGAATATTAATAATTTTTTTTCGAACATTGGCCTAATAACATCATTGTAATAATTCAGTATTAAGATAATAATACTAAAATAATTATATTTACTCATCAAATAGCGTGATCCATTAGATGTATTTCCATTCTGACTATAGTCTCCACATTTTTGGAACCCAGCAGGAGCTTTAGGATACCTTGAAGGCGACTCGAGTAGAATCATTCCCATGCCATTGGTATTATGAAGATCAATGTGACAATGGAAGAACCAAGCGCCAGGGTTATTCGCTTTAAATCGAATAACCACGTATCCACCTGTCGGAATTATTATCGTGTCCTTCTCTGGAGGGTAGCTGGTTTTAGAGCCAGGGATGTAACTATTCCATGTTTCATTTCGCCATTTAGCAGAATTGCAATAATTAGTTGTGTTAGATCTCTGGCATTCGATGTCTTCCGTTTCAGTTATAAATTTGGCCGTATTTTCATTGTATTCACCAAATCCCATTTTATAGACAAAGAAATAATGACCATGAAGATGAACTGGATGAGACCATCCGCGCCCACTACCAATATTTGTAAGAACAAATTGATACACCTTTCCAAATTCAAGATTGACGGAATATGTGCAAAAACAAATAGAATCAATGGTAAAATGAGGGATTACAGATCGTTCTTTGATTATTACTTGACTCTGTGAGTATTGGTGCCAAAGGAAATACAAACGCATGTCCATTAACTGATCCGGGGGTATTTCCTGGCTCGCCAGGAAAAGCAAAGTTAAAAAACAAAGTCTCCGAGACAGTAGCTACTTCGTCACTAGTCGAGTTTGATTCATTACTGTTTGCTTCATCGTAACTAAGGCATTGTCTGTTTTCATTGGATGGGTAGTATTTGTAGGGACAATTAAATGTTATACACGGTTCCATACTGGTACAGTATTTTTGATTACTTGCTCTTGATGTGATATAGGAAGTTGATGAGCCTTCGTATTGAATTATTGCTTCTGCAGCATGATATTCATAAGTGTTGTTAGGTATTACTTCGATGCTTTCAGCTACCAACAAATATGACTTTATGGCCTTTCCTGTGTACAGGAAAAAATCATATCTCTCTCCAGGATGAATAATGAATGATTCAACAACAATTGGTTGACTATCTTTTCCAGTTCCTTTGACAATTTCAAAACCGTCAGATGCTACCACTGTAAGTTCTGGATGATCTTGTACAAAAACTCGGAAAGGATAAAGGGTAGCAGCACTTATTACTCGGAATCTGTACGTTTGCTGTGGTTTGACCTTATAGACCTCAAGCGGGGCACCATTATGTTGCAGGCTATTGTTATTCGGTGCTCGTGACCAGAACCTCCCTTTACCATTAATGAGTCCAGAATGGAAATGAAATCGACTGAAATTAGCACCGTCCACCGACTGAGTGGTACTCACTAATGTTGGTGTCATACCATTAAACTTGTAGACACCATTAAGCATGCGCTGATATAATGTTTCCGGTTCATCATTGTGGTTCCAGTCCTGTAGGAGAACCGTGAAGCCAATTTGTGGTTGAGGATAAAATTTGTGTCTGGGATAAATAATCAATCCTCATATAACCCCATACTACGCTGGTCTCCAATATGAGCATGGTAGAAACTGCTCCCATGTGGACTGGCTTTGAAATTATAAGTAAACGTTTGTCCTGGCAAAATTGGACATTGACTTATGAAAGCAACGCCATCTGAATGCGGAGTGCCTCGTTGATGCATACCATGCCATTGTACAGTTGTTGTATCAGTATGCATTAGATTTCTTACATGGATTATCATTCTTTGACCTTCAAAAGCTTCTATGGTTGGTCCTGGAAACCTATCGTTAATAGCGATGACAAGCCGGGACTGATAGCCATCTGTCGTAATAACGTCACCAGTCACTGAATCAGGGAGATATGAACTTTCATTATATCGCCGAAGCCTGCCATTGGAAGGCACGACCATTATAGGATCTTTCAATGTCATCATAGTCAGTCTGTGTTCTATTGTTAGGGAACACTCGCAAACAGGATCAGTTTCTCTGCAGGTGTTTACCTTGCATGTTGGACCGTCTTCTGGACTTTTCCAGTATCCGTGAACCACGATATTAAGGAATAAGCACAAAGAAACACCCAGAAGGTAATTATAGCGATTCATGTTTTACTCCTTGGATTGCACGAACAATTCCTTGTAGGTTGACAATTTGATCTATGAATTAAAAAAAAACAACAGTTGAATACTAATAATGATCTTGCATATAAACTTTTCCTGTCAATTTGTACGCGTTTAGATAAAAAAACTTCGAGAAGGAAACATTCAGCAATGATATTTTTTTTCAAGTCAATAGTGACAGAAAATGTCTTCAATTAAATCATAACAGGTAATAATTAGGGAATAACTATCTTCTAATTTGGTATTTGCCACCGTTAATGCTGATTTTTACCGGCGAGGCGTGAGCGGAGCCGGTAAAACTGATGTTTGCGACCGTTAAATCAGCATTAACGGTCGCAAATACCAAATTAAAAGACCAGGTATTCCCATTCTAATGCAATCCATGCATTTTGTTTGTTTTGATGAATTTTGTTTCATGAAATACGTCACGGAGCATTGTGCTTTGCGTCGCTCTATTATGACGTCACAATGAAAAAGCTTTCACGCTCGTTAATGCTCGTTTTACTGCTTTAAACATCAGTGCATTAGCCAATCAAAAAGTGTTTTACAAAAAAATTGCGTTAGAATTTAATTTTAACACATGCAAAGTTTAGTTTATTTGTCATATATTATTATTTGTTTTCTAATAATGAAATATAGAAATAACAAAAAAGCATTCAACCTGAAAAGTCCATTTAACAATAGAAGTCAGGGGAAGAGCAAACACGAACCTCAGAAAATCAGAGATGGGATCAGGTGCCCTGGAGGAGTGAACATCCCATGCTGACTGGTTACACCCACCGTGTGCTCCTTGTCATGATTGAGAAATAATGGAAAAATCAGTTGACAATTCAGTGTGTAAATAATGACCTAACAATAAGTATGAAAACCGTCAGTCAATATACATGTACTAGTAATATTTCCTATCTAGCTTGTAACACGAGCATTGATTGGTTACAAAGTCGGGTGTAAATATCCGTGCACCCGACTTGAGCCGGGTGTAAATAAAACGTGACGTCACAATGCATACATTCTCTATGATAAAAGCCAAATAACATGACGTCACGATGCACTATAGTACGTAGTTATCTAATCGATAGATTGAGACACATTCTGGATGTTTACAACGCATTTTGATGGGTACAAAGGAAATAAATTCGTTATCCAGGTTCAATCAAGGGTGTACGGGGATTTACCCCGGGTTTTATTCCATACACGGATACATGTATGGAATAAAACCCGGGGTAAATCCTCGTACACCCTTGATTGAACCTGGATAACTATCTATTTTATCCCATGTTTACCCCTTTATCCCGTGGATATAGCTCATGGGATATCGTTTTCGTATCCCACACTTATGACGTCACAATGGTTTTAGCGTTAGCGTGATGAAGTGAAATATAGCGGAGTCCTATATAAAAAAGTGTAAAACATCGGTTGTGAAGTATTAAACATGGGATAAAAAGAATCTCCCATGATTTGTAGTTGGATATGATTTTTAGCCGGGCTTATTGCTCAAAGAGCAATTGCCGGCTTATGTGATCCTGTTCAAGGCAGGATGTTGACCCCATAGTCGCCATTTTAAAGTTACGTGCAAAAATATAATTCTTACTCTCAACCGCTTTTGAGATAATACAAACGCTAAATAAAGCAACAAAAATAAACGAAGTGTTATCTATATAAAATAAACATTAGTAGTAATGACTTTGAAAACTTCATAAGTCAAAGAAACATAATTCATTAGCGTAAGAATTTTTGATAATCATTGTTACCGTAGTTCTCTACACATACGAGGTAAAGCAGGAGAGGGAACCAGACTGGCTTGTTTGTTTACATTCAGCTGCGGTACCAGATTAATTCTAATTCTGACAAAATCGGACCGTGGTATTAGGATTCTAAAAGTCTTATCATTTATATTGATAGTTTTTAAAATAATTTTTTCACCAGAATACAATGTATAACGTGATTCATGTAAGAAATCCATTCTACTCTGTAAATGAGCCCGGCTCTCTTTACTTCTGAGTACTTTGATTATCCAACTCGTTGCGTGTTTTTATCCCCTCGCCAAGGCTCGGGGATAAAAATCACACAACTCGTTGGATAAAAATCATATCCAACTACAAACCATGGGAGATCCTATATATACGCCCACTATGGACTTGCCTCTAAGCTAAGGTATGATGAACCAAATTCATATGCTATCAATTTAAAAAGCGATATTGTAGATATTTAAGGTGGGATTCTTCTCAAATTTCTTGTATTTAAAAATTAATGAAATTTTCACAGAATCAAGAAGACAATTCACTAAGTGATGTGATCAGTGAAATTAAATTTGACCGTTGTTTATTAGAAACAAGGTCAGGTCAAAGTCAATACCTTTTCCTGGATAATACTGATTAAAAACTTATTTTTGTCAATTATTCGATCCTTACTTGAATTGCAGAAGATTAAATGTTTTTCTTTTTGCATAAAAAGATACTACCATAAAGGGCATATATAAGATAATACCTAATTGAAATAGATAATTTAACTGAAATGGATATTGACTAACACAAATTTTCTCTTCTTTTCTAAGGATATATTAGTTATTTTTATATGCTTCTTATATTAATTTTTCTCACTTTCACATATGGGATAGTTGCCACATAAATATACAAATGATACCAAAACAAAAAGTTTTTATCGTTTACGAAGAGAGAAAAATACTTCTCATGGATTTTTGGCTCAAATCTGTACTCAGATTTGAAGCTTATAAAAGGTAACATAGTTCTACATGTAGTTTGTTTGAAAAATCATATTTATTTGATAAGTGTATATTTAGGAAATTACATTCCTTATTAATTAAACTACATTTGAAAAGTTCTTCAAGTCTTTGATTGTGTAAAAATCATAACTAAATTCACTGTTCTATAATAATTTTTAGAGACAGAAAAGAAGACATTTTCATTCACCACCATTCCGCCAAAAATATAGTGCCTGGTAGTTTTCGAACGCCGTTCAGCATTTCTATTTAAGGTTGTACAAAAATATAATCTTTTAAATCTCTTACACCTAATTACTTGTATATATACCGTATATACTCGCTTATATGTCGTTTTTTGGGGAGTTAAATTTTAGCCCACAAGTCTATGTCCGACTTATAGGCGAGTCATAAAAGGATTGGTATTTTTTCTGGTCAGCAAAACATTGTATTCTATAAACATGGTTATCGTTGAATAAAGTCTGGATATATCATATCATAATGGTATATGTATTCTACGATTAAATGTAAAAAGTAAAATATCGATTAAATTTAAAAAATATTGATTGAAATCAGGTTAAAACATCAGAACATTTATTAGAAATTATCATCTGATTCTGAGAAAAAATTGTACCGACTTATAGGCGGGTCAATGGCAAATCCCGCAAAATAACCTAAAAAAAATACAACTGACTTGTAGGCAGACCGACTTATAAGCGAGTATATACGGTAAGGCATATAAAGAAATGTACCTTGAATGTTTTATCTAGTCAGAAATCATAGAAGAATCCTACCTTATGTTTAACGTGGTATAGATACCAGGTATTTTCTAACTATTTACAATAGGAATAAAATCCCCTGTAGGGTATCAATTCTTAGAAATGAGAGTTTGATCTGATAAGATTTTGTAAGTCCATCAGTTCACAAGTTTGATTTTCAGTTATTCCTGATTGAGTTTACCTGGTCCCTTAATTATTTATCATCCTCAAACATCACACCATTCAAACATTCGAAAATGCAAGGTCTGTAATCTTTTGTTCGTTTTTAAACATCCTACTTTACAAACATGTACATGTGTTTTACTTTCGTGTAGTGTAGATTACATAATCATAGAAAGCAATGTTAACAGGTTTAACACTGTACAAAGTGCAGCTTTGATGCACACTCATAAACCACAACATCACACGAGTGAATGCTTTAACTGATTTATTTTTGAAACCCTGATCTTACAAAACGAAAGTAAATTAATATGTCATAGGGTGAATTATACTTAATTTGTATTACTAATTATCATTCATATCATTTTCATATATTATGAAAAGGCATTCTATTATTATAGTAACGAGTGAATTCCGTTTGAACTACGGAAGAAACTAGTGCTAATTGTAACGGGAACCGTTACAGATGTTCCCCAAACGCTCCCCAACTCCCTTTTGGTGCGATATTCCCTGTAAGCTTCATTAAAAAAGACAAAATCTATGCATTTTAGACTTTAACAACGTTTTCCCAGAAGGATCTCAATTATATTCAAATTTTAGCATCGCATGTAAATGCATGTGCGTTATGACCATATCATCTTGTCTACACTATCTATATATTTTGATATACTATATATTAAAGCATTCAGTCCAAAAGTATTAAAAAACACTCATTTAAGTGTATTTTTAATTTCACCTGTTCCCAATGCACGCACGTGCGTGCACGTGCATGATGACAATACCTTCTTGTAGGAGTTTTTTATATTCATCTATGTTCTAAATCCCATCCTGTTTGGTTGAAAAACAAGGGAGTTATAGTCATTTCAAGTTTCAGCCAATCAGATTGCAGCAAACATGCATCCCAGTGATTTCATGAATTTTTTTCTATACCATATTGTAGGATATCCTAATGCATGACCATGTTTTAAATTTCAAAGCATTTCGTCAAAAAACAAAGGAGATATAGCCATTTAAAGTTTCTGCCAATCAGATTGCAGCACACGTGCATGCGCGATATTTCTTGAAATGTTTTGTATATCATATTACATGATATCCTAATGTATGACTATGTTTTAAATTTCAAATTATTTCGTCAAGAAACAAAGGAGATATAGCCTTTTAAAGTTTCAGCCAATCAGATTGCAGCACACGTGCATGCGCGTTATTTCTTGAAATGTTTTGTATATCATATTACAGGATATCCTAATGTACGATTATGTTTTAAATTTCAAAGTATTTCGTCAAGAAACAAAGGAGATATAACCTTTTAAAGTGTCAGCCAATCAGATTGCAGCACACGTGCATGCGCGTGATTTCATAAAATTTTTTCCATATCATATTGTAGCATATCCTAATTTATGACTATATTTAAAATTTCAAAGGATTTCGTCAAAAAACAAAAGAGATATTGAGATTTTTGTTTCAGCCAATCAGAGCAAAGCGCACGTGCATGCGCGTGAGTTCCTCCTAATTTGACAGTGTCATATTATTAACACTATTAATATATACTTATGTAATGAGTTTGATAGCATTTCATCAAAAGATGTAAAAGTTATGGCCATATTAAGTATATCAGTCATTTCACTCATTGCACGCGCCCGCACGTGCATGCGTGTGCGCGCAAAATGACCTTCGTTCCGCACACCTACACTACACACCTATTAACCCTAAAAAGGTTTTAGCTCAGTTGGGTGAACAGTTTCTGAGAACACTCGCGGACAAAAAAAGTACCGGAGAAGAAATAAGAAAAAAAATAATAACTAGTGCTAATTGTAACGGGAACCGTTACAGATGTTCCCCAAACGCTCCCCAACTCCCTTCTCGTGCCATATTCCCTGTAAGTTTCATTAAAGAAGGCAAAATCTATGCATTTAAGACGTAAACAACGTTTTCCCAAAAGTATACCAAGTATTTCAAATTTAAGCAATGCAGGCGTGCGCATGTGATTGCATGAGCGTTATGACGATATCATCTTGTCACACTATTTTACTCATTTGCACGTGCACGCACGTGCATGATGACCATACCTTCTTGTAGGAGTCCATTATGTATGTCTATGTTCTTAATCCCATCCTGTTTGGTTGAAAAACAAGGGAGTTATAGCCATTTAAAGTTTAAGCCAATGAGATTGCAGCGCACTTGCATGCGCGTATTTTCATGACAATTATTATATATCATATTGTAGGACATCTTAAAGTATGCTTATGTTTTAAATTTCGAAGCATTTTGTAAAAAAACAGAAAAGATATTGAGATTTTTGTTTCAGCCAATCAGAGCAAAGCGCACGTGCACGCACGTGCATGCATGTGAATGGTGACTATACCGTCTTGTAGGAGTCCTTTACGTTTATCTATGTTATAAATCCCATGCTGTTTGGTTGAAAACCAAGGGAGTTATACTCATTTAAAGTTTCAGCCAATCAGATTGCAGCGCACGCGCATGCGCGTGATTTCATGAAAATTTTTATATATCATATTGTAGTACATCCTAATGCATGTCTATGTTATAAATTTCAAAGCATTTCATCATAAAACAAAAAAGATATTGAGATTTCTGTTTCAGCCAATCAGAGCAAAGCGCACGTGCATGCGCGTGAGTTCATGCAAATTTGACCATGTCATCTTATCTACACATCTTATATATCTTTATATAATGAGTTTCAAAACATTTTATCAAAAAATATAAAAGTTACAACCATATTAAATATATCAGTCATTTTACTCATTGCACGCGCCCGCACGTGCATGCGAATGCGCGCAAAATGACCTTCGTTCGGCACATCTACACAACATGCCAACTAACCCTAAAAAGGTTTTAACTTAGTTTGGTGAACAGTTTCTGAGAACACTTCCGGACAAAAAAAGTACCGGAGAAGAAATAAGAAGAAAAAAGAATAACTAGTGCTAATTGTAACGGGGACCGTTACAGATGTTCCCCAAACGCTCCCCAACTCCCTTTTGGTGCCATATTCCCTGTAAGCTTCATTAAATAAGACAAACTCTATGCATCTGAGATTTTAACAACATTTACAAAGAAGTGTACAAAGATCATTTAAACTTTAGCATTGCACGCGTGCACATGTGAATGCATTTGCGTCATGACCATATCATCTTGTCTACACAATCTATATTTTTAATACACTGAATATTAAAGTATTTAATCCGAAATTATTTAAAAAATATGCTCATTCAAGTGTATGTTTGATTTTACTCATTTCACGTGCACGCACGTGCATACATGAGCATGGTGACCATACCTTCCTGTAGAAGTCCATTACATCTATCTATATTCTAAATTCCACCCCGTTTGGGTGAAAACTAAGGAAGTTATAGCTGTTTAAAGATTCAGCCAATCAGATTGCAGCACATGTACACGCACGTGTATGCATGTGCATGGTGACCATACCTACTTGTAGAAGTTATTATATCTATCTATGTTCCAGATCCCATCCTGTTTGGTTGAAAACCAAGGGAGTTATAGCTGTTTAAAGTTTCAGCCAATCAGATTGCAGCGCACGTGCATGCACGTGTTTTCATGATAATTGCTTTATTTCATGTTGTAGGATATCCTAATGCATGACTATGTTCAAAATTTCAAAGGATTTCGTCAAAAAACAAGAAAGATATTGAGACTTTAGTTGCAGCCAATCAGAGCGAAGTGCACGTGCATGCACGTGAGATCTTGCTATTTTCATCAAGTCGTCATGTCTACACTACTAATATATCCTCACATTATGAGTTTCAAAGCATTTCATCTAAAAATAGAACAGTTGTGGTTATATCTATTATATTGGTCATTTCACGTGTTGCACGTGCACGCTCTTGCAAGCACGTGCGCGCAAAATGACCTTGATTCCGCAAATCTACATAACATGTCTACTAACCCTAAAAAGGTTTTACCTACATCGGACGAACAGTTTACAAGATCATTCCCGGACAAAAAAGTTCCAGGAAGAAGAAGAAGAAGAAGAAGAAGAAAAATAATAATAACTAGTGCTAATTGTAACGGGAACCGTTACAGATGTTCCCCAAACGCTCCTCAACTCCCTTCCCTGTAAGCTTCATTTAATAAGACAAATTCTGGTAATTTAGACTTAAACAAAATTTACCCAGAAGGATACCAATTATATTCAAATTTTAGCATTGCGCCCGTGCGCATGTGAATGCATGTGCGTTATGACCATATCATCTTGTCTACACTATCTATATATTTAAATATACTATATATCAAAGCATTCAGTCCAAAAGTATTAAAAATCACTCATTTAAGTGTATTTTTAATTTCACTCTTTCCAAATGCACGCACGTGCGTGCACGTGCATGATGACCATACCTTCTTGTAGGAGTTCCTTATATTTATCTATGTTCTGAATCCCATCCTGTTTCGTTGAAAAACAAGAGAGTTATAGCCATTTCAAGTTTCAGCCAATCAGATTGCAGCACACGTGCATGCTCGTGATTTCATGAATTTTTTTGTATATCATATTGCAGGATATCCTAATGTAAAACTACGTTTTAAATTTCAAAGCATTTCGTCAAAAAACAAAGGGGGATTTAGCCATTTGAAGTTTCAGCCAATCAGAATGCAGCACACGTGCATGCGCGTGATTTCTTTAATTTTTCTGTATATCATATTGCAGGGTATTCTAAAGTATGACTATATTTTAAATTTCAAAGCATTTCATCAAAAAACAAAGGAGATATAGCCTTTTAAAGTTTCAGCCAATCAGATTGCAGCACACGTGCATGCGCGTGATTTCTTGAAATTTTTTTGATATCATATTGTAGAATATACTAGTTCATTACTATATTTAAAATTTCAAAGCATTTCGTCAAAAAACAAAAGAGATATTGAGAATTTTGTTTCAGCCAATCAGAGTAAAGCGCACGTGCATGCATGTGAATGGTGACCATTCCATCTTGTAGGAGTCCCTTATGTCTATCTATGTTCTAAATCCCATGCTGTTTGGTTGAAAACCAAGGGAGTTATAGTCATTTAAAATTTCAGCCAACCAGATTGCAGCGCACGTGCATGCGCGTGATTTCATGAAAAATTTTATATATCATATTGTAGTACATCCTAATACATGTCTATGTTATAAGTTTCAAAGCATTTCATCACAAAACAAAAAAAGATATTAAGGATTCTGTTTCAGCCAATCAGAGCAAAGCGCACGTGCATGCGCGTGAGTTCATGCAAATTTGACCATGTCATCTTATGTACACTACTAATATATATTTATATAATGAGTTTCAAAACATTTTATCAAAAAATATAAAAGTTACAACCATATTAAATATATCAGTCAGTTTACTCATTGCATGCGCCCGCACGTGCATGCGAATGCGCGCAAAATGACCTTCGTTCGGCACATCTACACAACATGCCTACTAACCCTAAAAAGGTTTTAACTTAGTTTGGTGAACAGTTTCTGAGAACACTTCCGGACAAAAAAGTACCGGAGAAGAAATAAGAAGAAAAAAGAATAATAATAATAATAATAATAATAAGAAACAGAGTAAAAACAATATGTTCCCCAACTTCGTTTGGGGAACATAACTAGTGCTAATTGTAACGGGGACCGTTACAGATGTTCCCCAAACGCTCCCCATCTCCCTCTTTGTGCCATATTCCCCGTAAGCTTCATTAAATAAGACAAATTTTATGCATTTGAAACTTTAACAACTTTTACCCAGAAGGGTACCAAGTTTATTCAAATTTTAGCACTGCATGCGTGCGCATGTGAATGCCTGTGCATAATGACCATATCATCTTGTCTACACAATCTATATACTTTAATATACTAAATATTAAAGTATTTAATCCAAAAGTATTAAAGAATACGCTCATTCAAGTGTATTTTTGATTTTACTCATTTCACGTGCACGCACGTGCATACATGAGCATGGTGACATACCTTCTTGTAGAAGTTCATTACATCTATCTATGTTCCAAATCCCACTCCGTTTGGTTGAAAACCAAGGGAGTTATAGCTGATTAAAGTTTCAGCCAATCAGATTGCAGCGTACGTTCACGCACGTGTATTGATGTGCATGGTGATCATACATTCTTGTAGAAGTCCATTATATCTATCTATGTTCCAAATCTCATCCTGTTTAATTGAAAACTAAGGGAGTTATAGCTATTTAAAGTTTCGGCCAATCAGATTGTAGCGCGCGTACACGCACGTGTATGGATGTGCATGGTGACCATACCTTCTTGTAGAAGTCTATTATATCTATCTATGTTCCAAATCAAATCCTGTTTGGTTGAAAATCAAGGGACTTATAGCTATTTAAAGTTTCAGCCAATCAGATTGCAGCGCACGTGCATGCACGTGTTTTTATGAAAATTGTTATATATCATTTTGTAGGATATCCTAATGCATGGCTATGTTCAAAATTTCAAAGGATTTCATCAAAAAACAAGAAAGATATAGAGACTTTAGTTTCAGCCAATCAGAGCGAAGCGCACGTGCATGCGCGTGAGATCTTGCTATTTTGACCATGTCTTATTGTCTAGGCCGCTAATATATCCTTATATTATGAGTTTCAAAGCATTTCATCAAAAATGTAAAAAGTTACGCCGATATCAATTGAATCGGTCATTTTTCGTGTTGCACGTGCGCGCAAAATGACCTTTGTTCGGCAAATCTACATAACATGTCTACTTACCCTAAAAACATTTTACCTTACTCGGATGTGTAGTTTACAAGATCACTCGAGGACAAAATTTTCCCAGGAAGAAAAAAAATAATAATAACTAGATACGATCTCGTTGCGAGCAACGAGTGGGTCTTCCGTCCAATTCTTGATAAGATGAGATAAGATTTTGATTGAGATTTTCATTAAAAGATAATGATTTACCACAATCTGTAAAAAGACATTGAACATTAAAGACTTAAAAAATCGGCTTTTGGCCCCTTAACGGCCCCTAATTGTAGGAATCAGCCCTTTTTCTTCATGTCATCTAAAAGCTCTTAGAATTTCGATCACTTTTTGTTCAACAACTGTTAAGAAATTCTTTTCGTTTTTTTGAGCTATTAGCAAAAGAAATATTTAGGGGCCAACTCTTCAACTCCTTAATGGGGACGTTTAGCAAAAAATGAAAGGTTGCATATGTTCAGAACATTATTTAGAACATCCTTTGTTCAATATTGCTTCTCAAAATATTTCTGCCTTTCGAGATACAAAGCATCAAAGATTTTGCATTCTGGCCCCTTGTGGCCCCTAATTATTTAACATACGACATTAAAATTATAATATATAGTTGTAGATTGTTGAGATAACATCTTTGCTTCAGTAACATATTACAAAATATTAACTAATAAAGAGTTATCGATTGAAGACTTTTAGCCCCTCTTGGCCCCTAATTTGAGTGCCCAGCCCCTTTTTCAGGATCTCATCTTAAAGATCTTAAAATTTTGAACATTTATGTTCAATAACTATTGAGAAATTCTTTTTCGTTTTTGAGCTATTAGCAAAAGAAATATTTAGGGGCCAACCCTTCAACTCCTTAATGGGGACGTTTAGCAAAAAATGAAAGGTTGCATATTGTTCAGAACATTATTTTGAACATATTTTGTTCAATATTGCTTATCAAAATATTTCTGCCTTTCGAGATATAAAGCATCAAAGATTTAGCATTCTGGCCCTTGTGGCCCCTAATTATGTAGCATATGACATAAAAATCATAATATATAGTTGTAGATGGTTGAGATAAACATCTTTGCTTCAGTAACATGTATTACAAAATATTAACTAATAAAGAGTTATCGATTGAAGACTTTTGGCCCCTCTTGGCCCCTAATTCGAGTGCCCAGCCCCTTTTTCAGGATCTCATCTTACAGCTCTTAAGATTTTGAACATTTTTTGTTCAACAATTAATCAGAAATTCTTTTTCGTTTTTGAGCTATTAGCAAAAGAAATATTTAGGGGCCAACCCTTCAACTCCTTAATGGGGACGTTTAGCAAAAAATGAAAAGTTGCATATTGTTCAGAACATTATTTTGAACATCTTTTGTTCAATATTGCTTATCAAAATATTTCTGCCTTTCGAAATATAAAGCATCAAAGATTTAGCATTCTGGCCCCTTGTGGCCCCTAATTATGTAACATACGACATAAAAATCATAATATATAGTTGTAGATCGTTGAGATAAACATCTTTGCTTCAGTAATGTATTACAAAATATTAACTAATAAAGAGTTATCGATTGAAGACTTTTGGCCCCTCTTGGCCCCTAATTCGAGTGCCCAGCCCCTTTTTCATGATCTCATCGTACAGCTCTTAAGATTTTGAACATTTTTTGTTCAACAATTAATCAGAAATTCTTTTTCGTTTTTGAGCTATTAGCAAAAGAAATATTTAGGGGCCAACCCTTCAACTCCTTAATGGGGAAGTTTAGCGAACAATGAAAGGATGCATATTGTTTAGAACATTATTTTGAACATCTTTTGTTCAATATATTAATCAAAATATTTTCCACTTTTAGGATATAAAGCGTCAAAGATTTAGCATTCTGGCCCATTGTGGCCCCTATTTATTTAATATACGACATTAAAATTATAATATATAGTTGTAGATCGTTGAGATAAACATTTTTGCTTCAGTAATGTATTACAAAATATTGACTGTTACAGAGTTATCGTATAAAGACTTTTGGCCCCTGTCGGCCCCTAATGTGATGAGTCAGCACTTTTTTCTTGATATCATATTAAAGATCTTGTCATTCTGCACAAATATTGCTCAGTATGTTTTAACAAAATAATTATATTTTAAAAGATATGATGGAAAATGTCTCAAAATTTCAGTCATGAAACATGTCCTAATTTTTGACCCCTACCGAGCTTCCATACTAAGCACTTCCGGAATATTTGAAAGTATAGGTGCAAAACTATAATATGTTGTCTATCAGTTCTGAAAAGGCCAGCATTCTAGCTTTTGTCGTTTTTGAGTTTTTAAGTCGACAAAATGGTCACTAAAAATTCGATTAAAGGGCGATAACTTCCGACCGGAAGTGATTTTTCGGAAAATAAAAAAAAGTATCAGGTTTAGTTCATGATACATCATTCCTGAAAATTTCAAGGCAATCCACTCAAGCATCTCTGAGAAATCGTCTGCACAAAAATGTGTAAAGAAAAAAATAATAATAATAATAATAAAAGTGAAAAAGAAACAATAGAATAATAGAAGGGTCTTCCGCTGGAGACGGAAGACCCTAATAATAAGAAACAGAGTAAAAACAATATGTTCCCCAACTTCGTTTGGGGAACATAACTAGTGCTAATTGTAACGGGGACCGTTACAGATGTTCCCCAAACGCTCCCCAACTACCTTTTTGGTGCCATATTCCCTGCAAGCTTCATTAAATAGGACAAAATCTATGCATCTGAGATTTTAACAACAACAAAGAAGTGTACAAAAATCATTTAAACTTTAGCTTTGCAAGCGTGCGCATGTGAAAGCATGTGCGTAATGACCATATCATCTTGTCTACACATTATATATTTTTTATATACTGAATATTAAAGTATTTAATCCAAAATTATTTAAAAAATACGCTCATTCAAGTGTATTTTGATTTATCTCATTTTATGTGCACGCACGTGCATACATGAGCATGGTGACCATACCTTCTTGTAGAAGTCCATTACATCTATCTATGTTCTAAATTCCACCCCGTTTGGGTGAAAACTAAGGGAGTTATAGCTGTTTAAAGTTTCAGCCAATCAGATTGCAGCGACACGTACACGCACTTGTATGCATGTGCATTTGACCATACCAACTTGTAGAAGTTATTATATCTATCTATATTCCAAAGTCCATCCTGTTTGGTTGAAAACCAAGGGAGTTATAGCTATTTAAAGTTTAAGCCAATCAGATTGCAGCACACGTGCATGCACGTGTTTTCATGACAATTGCTATATATCATGTTGTAGGATATCCTAATGCATGGCTATGTTCAAAATTTCAAAGGATTTTATCAAAAGACAAGAAAGATATAAAGACTTTAGTTTCAGCCAATCAGAGCAGAGCGCACGTGCATGCGCGTGAGATCTTGCTATTTTGACCATGTCATCTTGTCTATGCTACTAATATATCCTTACATTTTGAGTTTCAAAGCATTTCATTAAAAATTGAAAAAGTTATAGCTATATTCATTATATGGGTCATTTCACGTGTTGCACGTGCGCGCTCTTGCAAGCACGTGCGCGCAAAATGACCTTGATTCATCAAATCTACATTTAAATTATGTGTATATATTCTAAATATCAAAGCCAAAAAAATGTTTTACGGCAATTTCACATTTCACGGTTGCACGTGCGCGCTCTTGCAACAGTTTACGCGCAAAATGATCATTCATAACATGCCGTTCATCTACATAACATGACAAAAAAAGGTTTCCCCTTAATCATGTGACTTTACAAGAAGAAGAAAAAGAAGAAAAATAATAATAACTAGTGCTAATTGTAACGGGAACCGTTACAGATGTTCCCCAAACACTCCCCAACTCCCTTTTAGTGCCATATTCCCTGTAAAGATTCATTAAATAAGGCAAAATCTGTGCATTTTTGACTTAAACAACGTTTTCCCAAAGGATACCAAGTATATTCAAATTTAAGCAATGCACCCGTGCGCATGTGAATGCATGTGCGTTATGACCATATCATCTTGTCTACACTATTTATATATTTTAATATACTTATATTAAAGCACAAAAAGTAATAAAAATCACGCAAATATATGCATGATGACCATACCTTCTTGTAGGAGTCCAATGTTGTCTATGTTCTTAATCCCATCCTGTTTGGTTGAAAAACAAGGGAGTTATAGCCATTTAAAGTTTCAGCCAATCAGATTGCAGCACACGTGCATGCGCGTAATTTCAAGATTTTTTTTATATATCATTTTGTAGGATATCCTAATGTATGACTATATTTTAAATTTCAAAGAATTTCGTAAAAAAACAGAAAAGAAATAGCCATTTTTGTTTCAGCCAATCAGATTGCAAAGCACACGTGCATGCGCGTGATTTCATGATTTTGTGACTATATCATTTTGTAGGATATCCTAATGCATGATGCTATTTTAAATTTCAAAGAATTTGGTCAAAAAACAAAGATGTTACCATTTAAAGTTTCAGCCAATCAGCTTGCAGCACGCGCACATGCGCATGCTTTCATGAAAATTTTTATATATCATTGGTAGTACATCATAATGTATGTCTATGTTAAAATTTCAAAGGATTTGATCATAAAACAAAAAAGATATTGAGATTTCTAGTTTCAGCCAATCAGAGCAAAGCGCACGTGCATGCGCGTGAGTTCTTGCTATTTTGACCATGTCATCTTATCTGTACATCTAATATATCTTTACATTATGAGTTTCAAAACATTTTATCAAAAAATAGAAAAGTTGCGGCTATATCCAATATATTGGTCATTTTACGTGTTGCACGCGCGCGCTCGTGCAAGCGAATGCGCGCAAAATGACCTTGATTCCGCAAATCTACATAACATGTCTACTAACCCTAAAAAGGTTTTAACTACATTGGTGAACAGTTTACTGAGAACACTTCCGGACAAAAAAGTACCCAGAGAAGAAAAGAAAAATAATAATAATAATAATAATAAGAAACAGAGTAAAAACAATATGTTCCCCAACTTCGTTTTAGGGAACATCACTGCTAAAAAAGTTTCAGAACCGTTACATTCATTTACAGTAGCTTCCAACCAATCGTTTTGTGCCATATTTCGTGTAAGTTTATATTTTAAAAAGACAAAATGATCCACACATTTAAAAAGAGTGAAAAAGTTTTCCCAGAAAAAATCAATTTCAGCAAAAATTGCACGCATGCGCATTTGAATGCATGTAAAAGAAACCGAAGAAAAACAATAAGGTCTTCCGCTGAAGACAAATTTGACCATATCATCTTTGTCTACACAATCATATATTTTAATATACTAAGATATTTTGACAGCATTTAATCCAAAAATAATGTTTAATCAAAAAAGTTGAATTTGTAATTTTAAAAATCATTTCACGTGCACGCAAGTGCATGCATGTGCATTATGACCATACCCTTTTGTATGAGTCTATAATGTCTATAAGTTTTGAATCCCATAGCTGTTTGGTTGAAAACCAAGGGAGTTATAGCCAAAATGTTTAAGCCAATCAGATTTTCAGCGCACGTGCATCGCGTGATTTGATGAAAAATTATTATATATGATATTGTAGATATTAAAGCATGTTTATTGCTATATTTTAAATTTACAGCATCAAGCATTTCGTCAAAAAATGAAAAAAGATAATGAGAATTTTGTTTCAGCCAATCAGATACAGCGCACGTTCATGCACGTTCAAGCAAGTCGGAAGATATTAATGATGACCATACCTTCTTGTAGGAGTCCATTACGTCTGTCTATGTTTCTAAATCCCATGCTGTTTGGTTGAAAAACCAGCCCCTTTTTCGGAGTTATAGCTCTTAAGAAGTTTGAACATTTTGTGTTCCAATCAGATTGCAGCGCTTTGACTATTACATTGCCACGTAATTTCATGACAATTTCTATATATCATATTGTAGAACATCCTAAAGTATGCATATGTTTTAAATTTCATAGTATTTCGTCAAAAAACAGAAAAGATATTGAGATTTTTGTTCAGCCAATCAGAGAAGCGCACGTGCATGCGCGTGAGTTTGCTAATTTGACAGTGTCCATTAATCTACACTATTAATATATCTTTAAAAATAAAAAAAAGATTTCATTAAAAAATGTAAAATTTATAAAGCTATATTAACGTATACAAGTCATTTCACGTGTTGCACGCGCTTTGCATGCGTATGCACGCAAAATGACCTTTTATTTTGCGTTTATCACCTACATAAAGAGTACACACCCATTAACCCTAAAAAGGTTTTAGGTCAGTTGGGTGAAAAGTTTCGCCGAAAAGCTGTCGCCCTACAAAAAAGTACCGGAGAACAAATAAGAAAAAAAATAATAGACTAGTGCTAATTGTAAAACCGTTACATCTTTTTTCAATATTGCTTATCAACTTTCTCTTTTCCATATTCCCTGTAAGCTTCATTAAATAAAACAAATTCTGTGCATTTTCGACTGTAACAATGTTTCCCCAGGAGGATGAAACTCATTATATTTCAAATTTTAGCATTGCACACGCGCGCATGTGAAAAATATTAATGACTATATCATCTTTTTACACTATCTATATATTTTAGTATACTATATATGAAAGGATTCAGTTCAAAAGTATTAAAAATCACTCATTCAAGTGTATTTTAAATGTCACTCGTTCTAAATGCACGCACGTGCATGATGACCATACCATCTTGTAGGAGTCCCTTATATCTATCTATATTCTAAATCCCATCCTGTTTGGTTGAAAAACAAGGGAGTAATAGTCATTTCAAGTTTCAGCCAATCAGACTGCAGCACACGTGCATGCGCGTGAATTCACGATTTTTTACTATATTGTATTGTAGGATATCCTAATGAATGACTATGTAAATTTGAAAACATTTCGTCAAAAAACAAAGGAGATATAGCCATTTCAAGTTTCAGCCAATCAGATTGCAGCAAATGTGCATGCGCGTAATTTCTTGATTTTTTTTGTATAGCATATTGCAGGATATCCTAATACAAGACTATGATTTAAATTTCAAAGCATTTCATCAAAAAACAAAGGAGATAAAGCCATTTAAAGTTTCAGCCAATCAGATTGACGTGCATGCGCATGCACGTGATTTCATGAAAATTTTTATATGTCATGTTGTAGGATATTTTAATACATGACTATGTTCTAAATTTCAAAGCATTTCGTCAAAAAACAAAAAAGATATTGAGATTTTTGTTTCAGCCAATCAGAGCGAAGCACACGTGCATGCGCGTGAGTTCGTGCTAATTTGACAGTGTCATATTATCTACACTTGTAATATATCCTTATATAATAAGTTTCAAAGCAATTCATTAAAAAATTTAAAAGTTATGGCTTTATTAAGTATATTAGTCATTTCACGTGTTGCACGCGCACGCACGTGCAGGCGTATGCGCGCAAATTGACCTTCGTTCCGCACACCTACACTACACACCTATTAACCCTAAAAAGGTTTTAGCTCAGTTGGGTGAACAGTTTCTGAGAACACTCGCGGACAAAAAAAGTACCGGAGAAGAAATAAGAAAAAAAATAATAATAATAATAAGAAACAGAGTAAAAACAATATGTTCCCAAACTCCGTTTGGGGAACATAATAATAAGAAACCGAGTAAAAACAATATGTTCCCAAACTCCGTTTGGGGAACATAATAATAATAATTTAAAGCATTGAAACAGAGTAAAAACAATATGTTCCCCAACTTCGTTTGGGGAACATAACTAGTGCTAATTGTAACGGGGACCGTTACAGATGTTCCCCAAATGCTCCTCAACTCCCTTTTGGTGCCATATTCCCTGTAAGCTTCATTAAATAAGACAAACTCTATGCATCTGAGATTTTAACAACATTTACAAACAAGTGTACTAAAATCATTTAAACTTTAGCATTGCACGCGTGCACATGTGAATGCATGTGCATCATGACCATATCATCTTGTCTACACAATCTATATTTTTAATACACTGAATATTAAAGTATTTAATCCAAAATTATTAAAAAATACGCTCATTCAAGTGTATGTCTGATTTTTCTTATTCCACGTGCACGCACGTGCATACATGAGCATGATGACCATACCGTCTTGTAGAAGTCCATTACATCTATCTATGTTCTAAATTCCACCCCGTTTGGGTGAAAACTAAGGGAGTTATAGCTGTTTAAAGTTTCAGCCAATCAGATTGCAGCCCATGTACACGCACGTGCATGCATGTGCATGGTGACCATACCTACTTGTAGAAGTCTAATATATCTATCTATGTTCCAAATCCCATCCTGTTTGGTTGAAAACCAAGGGAGTTATAGCTGTTTAAAGTTTCAGCCAATCAGATTGCAGTGCACGTGCATGCACGTGTTTTCATGATAATTACTTTATTTCATGTTGTAGGATATCCTAATGCATGGCTATGTTCAAAATTTCAAAGGATTTCGTCAAAAAACAAGAAAGATATTGAGACTTTAGTTGCAGCCAATCAGAGCTAAGTGCACGTGCATGCGCGTGAGATCTTGCTATTTTCACCATGTCGTCATGTCTATACTACTAATATATCCTCACATTATGAGTTTCAAAGCATTTCATCTAACAATAGAACAGTTGTGGCTATATCTATTATATTGGTCATTTCACGTGTTGCACGTGCACGCTCTTGCAAGCACGTGCGCGCAAAATGACCTTGATTCCGCAAATCTACATAACATGTCTACTAACCCTAAAAAGGTTTTACCTACATCGGACGAACAGTTTACAAGATCATTCCCGGACAAAGAAGTTCCAGGAAGAAGAAGAAGAAGAAGAAGAAGAAGAAAAATAATAATAACTAGTGCTAATTGTAACGGGGACCGTTACAGATGTTCCCCAAACGCTCCCCAACTCCGTTTTCGTGCCATATTCCCTGTAATCTCTATTAGATAAGAAATACTTTATGGAATTTAGACTTAATCAAGATCTTCCCAGAAAAATAGAAATTATATTTAAAAATAGACATTGCACGCGTGTTCATGTGCGTAACGACCATATTATCTTGTCTACAATATCTCAAATTTTAATATACTTAATATTAAAGCATTTAATCCAAAACTATTAAAAAATTCACTCATTCGAATGTATTTTTAATTTTACTCATTTAACGTGCACGCACGTGGAAGCACGTGCATAATGACTACACCTTTTTGTAGAAGTCCTTTATATTTATCTATGTTCTAAATCCCATCCTGTTTGGTTGAAAAACAAGGGAGTTACAGCCATTTGAAGTTTCAGCCAATCAGATTACAGCACACATGCATGCGCGTGATTTCATAAATTTTTATCTTTATCGTATTGAAGAATATCTAAATGAATGACTATATTTTAAAATTCCAAACATTTCGTCAAAAAACAAAGGAGATATAGCCATATAAAGTTTCAGCCAATCAGATTGCAGCACACGTGCATGCGCGTGATTTCATGAATTTTTTCTATATCATATTTTAGGATATCTTAATGCATGACTATGTTTTAAATTTCAAAGCATTTCGTCAAAAAACAAAGGAGATATAACCATTTAAAGTTTCAGCCAATCAGATTGCAGCACGAGCGCATGCGCATGCTTTCATGAAATTTTTATATATCATGCTGTAAATCTTCATAATGTAGGACTATATCCAAAATTTCAAAAGATTATGACAAGAAACAAGAAAGATATTGAGACTTTAGTTTCAGCCAATCAGAGCGAAGCGCACGTGCATGCACGTGAGATCTTGCTATTTTGACCATGCCATCTTGTCTATACTACTAATGTATCCTTACATTATGAGTTTCAAAAAAATTCATCAAGAAAAAGAAAAGTTACAGCAATATCCATTATATTGGTCATTTCATGTGTTGCACGTGCGCGCTCTTGCAGGCACGTGCGCGCAAAATGACCTTCGTTCGGCAAATCTACATAACATGTCTACTGACCCTAAAAACATTTTACCTCAGTCGGATGTGTAGTTTACAAGATCACTCGTGGACAAAATTTTCCCAGGAAGAAGAAAAATAATAATAATAAGAAACAGAGTAAAAACAATATGTTCCCCAACTTCGTTTGGGGAACATAACTAGATACGATCTCGTTGCGAGCAACGAGTGGGTCTTCCGTCCGATTCTTGATGAGATGAGATAAGATTTTGATTGAGATTTTCATTCTAAAATAATGATTTTCCATAATCTGTAAAAAGACCTTTAACATTAAAGACTTTTAAAAAATCGACTTTTGGCCCCTCACGGCACCAAACATTAAGGATCAGCCCTTTTTTCTTCATATCATCTGAAAGCCCTCATGATTTTGATGACTTTTTGTTCAACAACTATTCAGAGATTCTTTTTCGTTTTTGAGTTATTCCCATAAGAAATATTTAGGGGCCAGCCCTTCAACTCCTTAATGGGGACGTTGAGCGAAAAATAAAGGTTGCATATTGTTCAGAACATGATTTTGAACATCTTTTGTTTAATATTACTTATCAAAATATTTATCATTTTCGAGATATAAAGCGTCGAAGATTTAGCATTCTGGTCCCTTTTGTCACCTTATTATGTAATATATGACATTAAAATCATGATATACAGTGGTAGATTGTTGAGATAAACATTTTTGCTTCAGTAATGTATAACAAAATATTGACTGTTAAAGAGTTATCGAAAAAAGACTTTTAGGCCCCTCTCGGCCCCTAATTTGAGTGCCCAGCCCCTTTTTCTTGATTTCATCTTGAAGCTCTTAAGATTTTGAACACTTCTTGTTCAACAACTATTCAGAGATTCTTTTTCGTTCTCGAGTTATTCGCAAAAGAAATATTTAGGGGCCAACCCTTCAACTCCCTAATGGGGGCGTTTAGCGAAAAATAAAGGTTGCATATTGTTCAGAACATGATTTTGAACATCTTTTGTTCAACATTAGTTATCAAAATATTTATCATTTTCGAGATATAAAGCGTCGAATATTTAGCATTTTGGCCCCTTTCGGCCCCTAATTATGTAATATACGACATTAAAATCATAATATACAGTGGTAGATTGTTGAGATAAACATGTTTGCTTCAGTAATGTATAACAAAATATTGACTGTTAAAGAGTTATCGAAAAAAAGATTTTAGGCCCTATTGGCCCCTAATTTGAGTGCCCAGCCCCTTTTTCTTGATTTCATCTTGAAGCTCTTAAGATTTTGAACACTTCTTGTTCAACAACTATTCAGAGATTCTTTTTCGTTCTCGAGTTATTCGCAAAAGAAATATTTAGGGGCCAACCCTTCAACTCCCTAATGGGGACGTTTAGCAAAAAAAGAAAGGTTGCATATTGTTCAGAACATGATTTTGATCATCTTTTGTTCAATATTACTTGTCAAAATATTTCTCACTTTCGAGATATAAAGCGTCAAAGATTTAGCATTCTGGCCCCTTTTGGCCCCTAATCATGTAATATACGACATTAAAATCATAATATATAGTTGTAGATTGTTGAGATAAACATTTTTGGTTCAGAAATATATAACAAAAAACTGATTGCTAGACAGTTATTGAATGAATAATTTTGGCCCCTTTTTGTCCTTAATGTGATGAGTCAGCACTTTTTTCTTGGTGTCATATTAAAGATCTTGTCATTCCCCACAAATGTTGTTCAGTATGTCTTAACAAAATAATTATACTTTAAAAGATATGACACAAAATGTCTCGAAAATTCACCCATGATTCGTGTCCTAGATTTTGACCCCTACCGAGCTTCCATTTTGGACCTTTCTGAAAAATTTTGAATCCAATGCGCAATTCAGCAATGTGTCGGCTACCATCGCTAAAAATTTCAGCTCTCTAGCTAATGTCGTTTTTGAGTTTACTCATGGACAAGGAGACCCTCTAAAAATCAGTAAAAGGGCGATAACTTCCGACCGGAAGTGATTTTTTCAAAATTGAGCCGGGGGCACAAACTTCAGATAGAAACACATAATCTTTGAAAATTTGAACAAAATCGATCAAGCCATCTCCGAGAAATCTTCTGCACAACAATTGTAAGAGAAAAAAAAGAAGAATAATAAAAGTGAAAAAGAAACAATAGAATAATAGAAGGGTCTTCCGTTGGAGACGGAAGACCCTAACTAGAAACGATCTCGTTGCGAGCAACGAGAGGTCTTCCGTCCGTTTCAGAAAAAGAACCTAAAATCGAGCTGAAAAAGTGATAAAAAATTTGGTCACAAAGGGGATTGAACCCAGGTCGCCAGCGTGAAAATCCGACGCGCTTTTTTCCTCTTTATTCCCAACACGCTCACATCACGCGTTTGAGTCCACTGCTCCAAATGTACTTGAATATACTTCTTCAACAATACACCTGTCTAAGAATCACGAAAGGCAAGCCACTCTTTATTATTTTGCACCAAACGCCACAAGTTAAACTGCGCGCCTTTTCTTTGGAATGTTTCATTAAATAGATGTGATAGCTTCAATAGAATAAAGAAAAAGTAACGTTCTTTAAGCCTAAATGTTGAGGTTTAGAAAAATATTTTTAACAGATTGTACATATTCTATATATTATATAGGTAAGCAACACAAAAGAAGTGAAATGGTAATCATTTTTAACTTTTTTTAATTATCCGTTTATCCCCAAAGTGAACTAACCCGATTCTTTACACCTTCATGAAAAGGTAGAAATGGTTTGATGAAACACATGTCTCGCCCTTCGACGGTCAAGGAATCAGATTTCATTTATGTTCAATGTTCAATGTTCAACTTTAAATATCTTTGAGAAAAGAATGTTAATATAAACTCCATTAGACGATCTTATTTAAAAAAGGTTTTCTTATTTCTGTCTTTTGTATTACTTTAATATGACTCAAGTGTGCACGGGAAATACAGTGGTTACTTTTGTGAAAAACGAATAAACTTTAAATACTGCTCTAAATATAGTTATGTATACAGTACGCCTGCAACAGTACACCTGTCTAAGAATCATAAAAGGCGGGCCACTATTCATGATCTGGCAACAAACACCACGAGTAAATATTCGTGCCTATCCTTTGGACTGATCTATCAAATTGGTGTGATAGCTTCAATGAAATAAAATATTAAATTAAACAACTTCTTATCGCCTTTATTTTATTTCGACGTTAAGAAAGTAAAAACACATTGCACACACGTATCTAGCCCAATTACACTAAAGCAGTAAACGGAAGTTAAGTTTTAAGATTGTCACTTAATTGCAGCGTACTAATAGGTGAAAGTCCACGTAGTTTTTTTTTACTTTCCATGTATCATTTAGTCAAACGCTCAAATGACTCCATAAGCCCCTACTCGCGAAATGGCGGACTTGACAGAGACAGCCGCCATCTTGGGCCCGCTTCAGATTTTCAAATATTAATATCTAAAGTTCAGATTAACCAATGTTCAAACAAATTATATAGTAAGCATTTATAGAAGAGTCACTATTAATATTCCCAAAATGAATGAAAAATATTGGAAAACAAAAAAGTTGAAAAATACGTTTTTTTCAATTTGCATATCCTAACGACAGGAAGTATTGACGACGAACGAAACGTCGCGTCCTGGCTAGTATCTTTCACGATCTATAATCCCTGAAAGTTTCACTTATATATCTCTTACCGTTTTAAAGTTATATCGTGGACAAAATGTCATTTTAATTTCAGGAAATTGTCCGTAACTTGGCACCGGAAGTGAGTTTCCAAATTTTCGCTCAGATATTATAAATTCATGTTACAACACATCTGTCCTGAAAATTTCATGTAATTTCATCTAGTAGTTTTCGAGAAATCGCGTGCACAAAATTAGAAAGTCAGAAAAATAAGAATAATAATAATAATAATAAGAAACAATAGAATCACTATAAGGTCTTCCGTGAAGACGGAAGACCTTAACTAGTGCTAATAAAAAGATTTGCCTACAAGAGGGATTGTTACACATTAGTCGCCAGCATGAAATTCCAACACACTAAATATTACGCTATCGGGACCTTCCCTGTAAATTTACATGTATATATCAACAAAACAGTCTTCTCTCTTAAGACGTAAACAATGTTTTTCAAAATATACCAAGTATTTCAAATTTAAAAATGAACGTTCTTATGTGATTGCATGAGCGTAATGAAAGTATATTTAACACATTTTACAAATTCCATATTGTATACAGTGTATATGTATGTAACACTAAAGCGGTGAAACAGTTATGAATTTAAAACTTTTTTCAATTTCCTTTTTATCCCCCAAATGAACTATCCTGATTACTTAATCAAAATAGGTTGAAACGTTTAGCCATTTAAAATTTAAGCCAATAGATTGCAGCGCACGTGCATGCGCGTATTTTCATGACAATTATTATATATCTATTGTAGATCAAGAATGCTTGATGTTTTAAATTTCAAAGCATAAAAAAAAAGATATTGAATCAGATTTTTGTCTTATTCATTAGTTTAATATGACACAAGTGTGCATAGGAAAACAGTGGTTAAATTTATACTTACATATTGTATTGATATTCTTTTTTGAGACAGTATAACTTATAAGTACGATTTAAGATCTGTTTTTCCAAGGGTTATGCACAAAAGATATTAGGTATCGAATTTCATCTGCACATTTAGTCTTTTCTTTTTATATATTTTGAAAACCAGCCAAAACCAATTAGAGAAATTTCACACAGAACTGCATCATAAAACAAACAATCCAAGTATTCCTTTACTTTTCATTTATCTGTTGTTACCATTCAAGCAAACGCACGTGCTGCCTCCGAAAACCCCTATGCAAATGTCGACCATGACTGAGACAGCCGCCATTTACACAACTTATATATTTTATATAATGAGTTTCAAAACATTTTATCAAAAAATCAAAAAAATTACAACCATATAAATATAGTCATTTTATCATTGCACGCGCCATTTTGAGAGTTTCTATGCGATATACGCAAAAATAACCTTCGGGAAATATTACACAAAAAAGTTACTAAATAAAAAGGTTTTAAATTAGCATGGTAACGACCGGAAGAACTGACTTCGCACAAAAAAGTATTCTGCAAAGAACAAAGTCAGAAAAAAGAATCCAATAATAATAATAATATCTTTAGCCATTTACGATAAAAAGGGGCGACAAAATTGCATTTTAAAATCAGAAAATTGCCCATAACTTGGCACCAGAAGCGAATTTCCAAATTTCCTTAAAAATGTATCAAGTTCATCTTATTGCGCATATTCCCTGAAAATTTCATTAAAGAAGGCAAAAGTTGCTGAGAAATCGCGTGCACAAAATTTTGGGGAAAAAAATAAAGTATTTCATAATAATAATAACTAGGGCTAATTGTATGAGAGTAATGACGATATCATCTTGTTACAGATTTTCCTCATTGCACGTGCACAACGTGCATGATGACCATATTCTTGTAAGCTTCATTATGTCTGTCACGTTGCTTATTTTATCTTTAACAATAACAAGAAGTATAGCCATTTAAAGTTTATTCAAATTTCAGCATTGCACGCATGCGCATTTGAATGCATGTTTTAATGACAATATCATTATATCTACACTATTGTATACATCTTAATATATGCCTATGTTTTAAATTTCAAAGTATTTAAAAATACAGTTTAAGATATTGAGATGTATTGTAATTTTAGCTCATTTCACGTGCACGCACGTGCATGCACGTGCACTTTTGTAGGAGTCCTTTATGTCTATCTATGTTCTGAAATCCCATCCTTTTTTATGAAAAATAAGGGAATTATAGCCATTTAAAGTTTCAACCAATCAGATTGCAGCGCACGTGCATGCGCGTGATTTCATGAAAAATTTTATATATCATATTGTAGTGCATCCTAATGCATGTCTATGTTATAAATTTCAAAGCATTTCATCATAAAACAAAAAAGATATTAAGATTTCTGTTTCAGCCAATCAGAGCAAAGCGCACGTGCATGCGCGTGAGTTCATGCAAATTTGACCATGTCATCTTATCTACACAACTTATATATCTTTATATAATGAGTTTCAAAACATTTCATCAAAAATTATAAAAGTTACAACCATATTAAATATATAAGTCATTTTACTCATTGCACGCGCCCGCACGTGCATGCGTATGCGCGCAAAATGACCTTCGTTTGGCACATCTACACAACATGCCTATTAACCCTAAAAAGGTTTTAACTTAGTTTGGTGAACAGTTTCTGAGAACACTTCCGGACAAAAAAGTACCGGAGAAGAAATAAGAAGAAAAAAGAATAATAATAATAACTAGTGCTAATTGTAACGGGGACCGTTACAGATGTTCCCCAAACGCTCCCCAACTCCCTTTTGGTGCCATATTCCCTATAAGCTTCATTCAATAAGACAAACTCTATGCATTTTTAGACTTTAACAACGTTTTCCCAGAAGTGTATCATGTTCATTCAAATTTTAGCATTGCACGCGTGCACATGTGAATGCACGTGCGTAATGACCATATCATCTTCTCTTCAAAATCTATAGATTTTAATATACTAAATATTAAAGTATTTAATCCAAAAGTATTAAAAAATACGCTAATTCAAGTGTATTTTTGATTTTACCCATTTCACGTGCACGCACATGCATACATGAGCATGGTAACCATACTTTCTTGTAGAAGTCCATTACATCTATCTATGTTCTAAATCCCACCCCGTCTGGTTGAAAACCAAGGGAGTAATAGCTGTTCAAAGTTTCAGCCAATCAGATTGCAGCGCACGTACATGCACGTGTATGCATGTGCATGGTGACCATGTCTTCTTGTAGAAGTCCATTATATCTATCCATGCTCCAAATCCCACCCTGTTTGGTTGAAAATCAAGGGAGTTATAGCTATTTAAAGCATAAGCCAATCAGATTGCAGCGCACGTGCATGCACGTGTTTTCATG
>NW_026928796.1:0-35214 GCF_032062105.1 Saccostrea cuccullata | reverse complement strand
AAAATGATTTAAATGTTATGGATAAGCAGATTCGTACTTGACGCTAGACGCAAGGATAAAGCACCGTACCATCCTAACAGGCCTTTTCAACCTTGTGCTGGACTGATGAGAGAGCAGAAAGAAAGCAAAAACTTTATGAATATTGCTGATGAAATGAATCCAGTATTTTCTGTTTCGACTTCGTTTTCATTGAGAAACATGAGATTGTTTTGTTTTATCTTATTAAATTTTTAAATAAAAGACAGGCAAACACATTTGTGACAAAGAAGTGAAAAATCGTAAGCTTTTAAGCTGTTTTTTTTCTTAAAATCTTGTGAAATTGAAAATGTCTAAAAATTCTTTGGAATTTTTGAGTATCTAGATCTGATTCACACCACTTCTTGAATATATTGTTGCATAGAACTCTTGAAGTTTTTCCTACACTACAAATATCTTAGTGAGTAGTAACGAAAGAGGATCGGTTGAACATTAACTGGAACCCGCAATGTATCGTTGTTTCTTTGTTTGTTGTTTTTGGAGACCAGGTATTCCAACAGCCTTTTGGAATTAGCATGGGTACAAATTGCGCTCCGTTATTAGCATACTTATTTTTATATTCATATGAAGCAGAGTTTATGCAAAATCTTATGCGTGAAAATAAGAAAACACTTGTTGTGGCCTTCAACTCGACATTTAGATATATCGACGACGTACTGTCAATTAATAATGGTTATTTCCTACGTCGATACGATATATACCTGGTAAGCTTGAGATAAAAGATAAAACAGTCCGACACTTCTGTTTCATACTTGGATATTTTACTTGATAAAGACATTAATGGTAATCAAACAACCAAGCTATATGATAAACGTGATGACTTTAACTTTTCTATCGTCAACTTCCCTTACTTATGCAGCAATATACCTTCATCACCTGCATACGGAGTATATATATCTCAGTTGATTCGATGCGCAACAGCATGCTCTACGTATGAACAATTTCTAAAACGAGGTAAATTATTGACAAGCAAGTTGACGAAACAAGAATATCAGCAGTCCCGTTTAAAGTCATCATTTCGTAAGTTCTAAGGTTGATACAATGACCTTGTCAGCAAATACAGTTTATCATAGAGCCAAAAGCTGACTGACGTTTTTCATACTAATTGTTAGTATATTATTTATACACTGAATTGATGACGGATTTTCCCGTTATTTCCCGATCATGACAAAGGGCACACGGTGGGTGTGACAGGTCGGCAGAGGATGCTCACTCCTCCATGGCACCTGATCCCACCTTTCATGTTTTGGGAGTGTTGTTGTTTGCTCTGCTCCAATTTTGTATTGTTTTATAGACTTTGAGATTGAAAACTGTTCAAAATAAGAAAATTAAGATCAAATTATGTTTTGGGTACGATCGGTCTATTTTGGACAGGGCTTTGCGCCTTTGACTTCCAAAAATTCCAATTAGTTGCAGTCTCCTTTCATTTTCTTTGCAGATGTTGCACATACTGACATGAAATTTGGTATCCAAGTTTATCATAAGAATATCTTGGACAAGATCCGTTTTTGGTATCATCGGGCCAATTTGGATACAGTAATGCCCTTGTATTTAATTCCAATAATTTGCCGTTTCTGTTCATTTTCTTTGCAGAGGTAACACATTATCATATTGAAGTGAAATTTGGTATACATATTGATCATAAAAATATCTAGGACGAGTTCTGTTTTGAGTATGATCAAGCCATATTTGACAGAGTTTCGCTCCTTTGACTTAAAAAGTAAAATTCCAATTATTTGGGGAAGGGGGACATGAGTGTTTTACAAACATTTCTTGAAAGAAGGACATGGAAATAACGAACAGTATCCTACATCCAAGTACATAAAATACAAAATTGAAGCAGAGGAAACACGGACCTCCGAAACATCAGTGGTGGGATCAGGTGCCATGGAGGAGTGAGCATCCCCTGCAACCGGTCAAATTCGCCGTGTGATCCTTGTCATGATCAAGTCGAAACAACGGAAAAATCCGTCGTCAATTCAGTGTACAAATAATGGACTAACAATTGGTATGAAAAACGTCAGTCAGTATTTGACTCAATGATAAATTATATCTGCTGACAAAGTCATTGTATCGACCATAGAACTTACGAAATGATGACTTTGAACGAGACTGTGGATATTCTTGTTTCATCAACTTTCTTGTCAAAAGAAAAGAATTAAACCAGAAATAATGTTTTAAAAAGATCCCGTATTAAAAAAAGCAAATATTTATCACATCTTGAAATATAAATGCTGCATCATGGTATTTTTGTAATGTTAATAAATTTCTGTTATTTTTTACCTCTACCAGTCGGAGACCAGAATAGCTTATGCGATAGTAATGCGTCCGTCCGTCTGTCTGTAAACAAGTATCACACAAGTAGACTACACTTAGATACATAATGCTGTGTATCGGTTTTTGAATTCGATGAACGGTGTTGACTTGGCTACTAAATCTAGAAATTTCCGTGAAATACTAAAAAAAAATCCAATTCCAAATACATTTTTAGTGTGATTATGGTACATGTATCATGTGGCATGCAAGTAGTGTACACTGATATACATGATCATTATTCTGTTTATTGCTTTTGTGAAATTTCAATTCCCAACTGCCAATTTTTATGTTTTAAAGTACAAACCAGTAGAGCTACAGTCTCGCAGGAGACTTCTGGTTTACATCTATTTATGAATATTAAGCATTTTATCAAATTTGTGAAAATATAAGAGGAAAAGGAAATATTTCACAAAATGCAAGGAGGAATTTTCGAACATATATGTTTATACCCCCGCTCCGAAGGAGAGGGGGGTATACTGTTTTACCCTTGTGTGTCTGTCTGTCTGTGTGTCCGTCCGAAACAAATTTTCGTCACAGTTTTCTCAGCAACTACTCATCGTAGATGCTTGAAATTTTAACACAATCTTCTCTGAGGCATGCCATATGGTGGGATACATTTTTGCTCAAATCGGATATCAACTTCTTGTTTGTCTGTGCATCTGTCCGTTTCATACATCACAAATTTTCGTCGCACTTTTCTCAGCAACTACTCATCGTAGATGCTTGAAATTTTAACACAATCTTCTCTGAGGCATGCCATATGGTGGGATACATTTTTGTTTAAATCAGATGTCAACTTCCTGTTTGTCTGTGCGTCTGTCCGTTTCATACATAACAAATTTTCGTCGCAGTTTTCTCAGCAACTACTCATCGTAGATGCTTGAAATTTTAATACAATCTTCTCTGAGGCATGTCATATGGTGGGATACATTTTTGCTTAAATCCGATGTCAACTTCCTGTTTGTCTGTGCGTCTATCCATTTCATACATAACAAATTTCGTCGCAGTTTTCTCAGCAACTACTCATGGCAGGTGCTTGAAATTTTGACACAATCTTCTCTGAGGCACACCATATGATGGGATACATTTTTGTTTAAATCAGATATCAAGTTCCTTTGTCTGTGCGTCTGTCCGTTTCATACATGACAAATTTTCGTAGCAGTTTTCTCATTTGCTATTCATAGCAGATGCTTGAAATTTTATTACCGACTTTGTTGAGGCATGCTATATGGTGGGTTTAATTTTGATATGAATCTGATGTCAACTTCATCTGCTTGTAATTGAACTTGTGTAAACAGTATAATAACATGATAGTGCTTATTTACATCAGATCAGGGGTATTACTAGTGAGCATTGGCTCACAGATTTCTTGTTAAGACATTTGTTTACAGATAATAATGCTACAAATGTGGAGGAAACGAGCGATAATGAACAAGTTCATGAACCATCGGCTGCAGAAATGCCATCTACTTCGACCAAAAAGGTTCCGGAAGCTGATGCTACATTTGAATTGGACAATGTTCTGGACGAGGTTTTTACAGACACTGAAGAAGGCACGGACATAGATGACGGAGAACTTTTTGAACTGTTTATGCAAGACAGTAAAGGGGAATCTTGGATGCCAAAAGAAATGGACAAAACCATGAATATACACAAATTATGAAAAAAAATTATTGTATAGGTCGCAGGCAGTCGTTTTCAGTTCAGATATGGACTTATCATTCATTATCATGCTGATCAAATCATTTTTTATCTTCAATCATTTTCTTCATCATTTATTGCTGCTCTTTACAAAACTTCGTTTGCGGGAGGTATAAAATCTTATTGTTTTGAAAATATAAGATAGTTCGCGAACTTTTTTCAGCAACACCTATAATTTACCTAAATACCTCGACTGGCGAACTCCTTTATATTAACTTTTCGATTACTTTTTAATCGAACCAGGAACCAAGTTACCACAAATATCGGAGAAGACAAAGGGTATTATCTTGTATTGCTTTAAATATGATTTTTAAAATTTGTTTATATTACAAGTATTTCCCCAGAAAAAGGTTTTAAACATCAGTAAATGCCAACAATGGTGTAGAAAGACAGAACTTTCAAAATATGTGAGTATCTAACACCACGAATCTTAATCCCTCTGACACCTTCTTACTGTTCTCTGGAATGAATAGGTGGTTTCCATTTAAAATGAGAAATATAGTAGTGGTAGTTGAAAATTATTGAAAAGCAATTCTTTTTTTATGCAAACCATGTAAAAATGAAATTGCTGCAAACGATGTGTACATTTAGTTTTAAATATCAATATCTGAATGAATGCTTATTAAGCTAACTGCAAAAGTGATTTACACGTATATGTAGTTTACAGCATTATCAATGTAGAGTTGTAAGAATTCGACAGCAACAGAAGAGACTTATAGCGCTAATGTATCAATTTTTTGAGAAACAGACCGAAACATTTAGTTAAACACTGAACCACAAGATGGAAGACTCTTTCAATATACCGCCAGATGACATGATCATATCGGAGATGGTCACTTTCTTGTAAAAATCAAACCCCTTGAAGTGCACAGGTTTAAAGTGTTAACTTCTGGAAGGATTTCTCTGTGCCATCGCGTGATTGTGATATCTGTGCAAGGCATTATATTGTTTGTAAGCACTTCTGTACAATATATAGACAGGTGAATAGCTTGAATTGGGAACGCCGACCGGAAGAGTACAGAAATAATCCTTTCCTTACCCTTAGTAAAGATGTTCTTTAGGAGTGCAAGTGATTCCCAGCTCATGAACATGAGGAGGAGATCAGAAGGTTAGATGACCAATCTATAAATGAAATTGTCTTGGAAGAAAACTACCAGATCCATTATATTAGTTTGTTATTAAAGCTGGACTCGCAGAAGTACCCTCTCAAACAGGCGTAGTCTTTTTCAAGTTATAAAAGACGATGGATACAATTGCAAGGATAGCAAAGTCTTTCAAGTAGTATGCCAATATTTGCAGCAAAATGTAGATATTCTAAAAAGTAACATCTCGGAAAACTACATCAGAAGAGTTTATTTTGGATAATCTAGAGAAAAAAATGACACACCAAGCTACAAAGCCATCAAATATTAGATTCTCGATCTAAGACATGTAGGAAATGGTATTTCAGCTGTAAAAACGAGGTATCTTCAATCGTGAAATGGAGTAGATGACGTCTTATCTGAAAGTTGTGGAAGATAAAAAAAAGAAAAATTATTTCATTTTGTGGGAGAATTTATTATACAATTATTGACTTTTAATAGGTCTACTCGTGACTATACAGACCTAGTCAGGTATTGGTTGATCGAGGCCGACGGCCGAGGTTAACCAATACCTGACCAGGTCTGTATAGTCACGAGTAGACCGAATTCAAAAGTCAATAACCGTTATATTAAATGATGAGGAATTTTACAACACTGCTGACCCTTTCATTCTTGTCTCCATCAAATATAAACATCCATAATGTAAAGTGTAATTACTTAATAAACAATAAATACTCAACCATTTACTTTCAAAAGTTCTTAATCTCCTTGGTAATGGCGTCTGACATGTTTACATTCACACCGACACATGCTTTGAAACACGCAATCTGATTGGTCGAAAAAGCTGTAAGCAAATCTATGGTTGGTCGAGAGGGAAAATCCGAATAAACCCCCCAGAACGTCATTTGAGGTCAACTCACACTGAGGTACACACCAGTAAATGGCGTCTAGACCAATCAGAGAGCACCAAAATTCCTTATCATTTAATAATGTTCATTATATAGGTAGCCGTTTAGACAAAAGATTCCATAAACTAATATAATACTTTACATTTAATCTTGTGAATAAACTCAAATGATCTAAAAGCAATTGTTGACATCAGTAAACACAACCAATGGACACGCTGTGCCAAGTTTTTGTTACCTTTTCTATAGATGTCGGTAATCTTTTTTACGTCTGAATTATACAGTAGAAAGCAATGTAACTGATGAAGTTATTACAATGTAGGATGAGGATGAATATATATGTAATATATACAGTACCTTTAACGAGTGTATCTTCAGATATCAGACGAGGGGGCTTGCCCCCGAGTCTGATATCTGAAGATGCACGAGTTAAAAGGTACTCTATATGTTTTGTATCATTGTTCCCAGGAAATGAGTTGTAACCATGTTCTATCACTTTTACGTTAAAAGCACGTAGTTCGACTGTATTCTCACGCACTTAGTTAGCCATGATGTATCAAAATTTCATTGGAAAATTTTATCTGACCAATGAAAAAAGGAGCACTTGATTCGAAAAGTATATATCGCGCTGCATTTCTTAAACTTAGGATTACGTACCTTGCCATACAAGTCTGAACGCCATGGATGACGGTAGTGAATTTATGCTATAGCAATTTTCGATGCAAATTGAAATTATGAAAGAAAATTCTTCATGTCACCTAATCTTTATACTCTTAAAAATACTAAATGGGCAATTTAAACGTTCAAGGAATACCGCACGGGAAAATGGACACTTTTGACCGAGACGTATGGCGATTCTTAAAATTACTGGATGCGTCGATTTGTGTTGGAATTAATAAAACAAGACGAGAACGGAATATAAAATTAACCTCATTTCCTGGTATGTGTAGTCCAATGTGCGTGCTTTGTTACGCTTCAAGTTTATAAAATGAGAGTCAAAAACATTAATTTCTAAACCCGCTGTGTGAATTTCATTTTGGATTTAAAAGTCGACGTGCATTTTTTTTAATTTTAGGGAAGTGTTCCTTGACTATGTTTACAAGACTTTGTATATACTTTTCCGCTAATTATTCGGTGTAAGGTCATGGGTCATTTATTAGCACCCTGGCGTGCTATATCTTGATAGATCACGGTTGTTATATCACAGTTAGGCATGATGTATCAAAAATAAAAATACAGCGATCTTCAAAGGAAAAACACCACCAATGATACAAATACATATATGCAAATTCCAGGTACATCTAAGTCAAACATTGTAAGTTGGACAAAAAATTCAATTATTATAATATATTACAGATCAAGTTGTTTCAAACCTTCGTCCGGCGTGGGCAGGACGAGGAGGAAACGAATAAAAAAGCAACTGGTATTTGTCTACGCAACGTTATATTTTTTTTCCAGTGTTTTGTTCGAATGGAGTTGCTGGTGATCATAATCGAGATGAAAGGATTGAGGAAACGAGGAGTCCTTAATCCACCGTCTAGAATTTACCGCATATGATAAAACCAAGAAATTTCTGATCCGACGTGGACTCAGCGAGGAGGAAGCGAACCAGCAGGCCACTGGAATCGCTTTCGCGACACAATTCTTCGCCAGCCTCACAGAAATTAGAATGGAGTTGATACTTATCAACTTAAAACAAACATCAACGTTTTAAGAGACCAAATCACTCTCAATGACATCCTTCAAGGACAAAGGAGAGTGTAAGACACCATCAGTTAGATGGCGAGAGGGCTGGTGGATTAATCCATAGATGAAGAGGCAGTCCGGATGGCCTTGGATTTAGCTGGGGAAGCAATCATCGAAAATGAAAGGGAAGAAAGACTCATGTATGTAGTCTAACGTGTTATTGGCGTTAACTATGAAGACGATCTTGTGAATAATGTAGAGCCAAACAAAAGTGTGGTCAATTAAAATAAAACTGAATGTGTTTACGGTATTTCCATATGTAAAAAGAAAATAAATTAATGTCTACAGAAATATCTTTTATTGCAGGATCATATATACAAAACCAAAACAACCGATAATACGTAGTAAATCGACTCCATTTTATTTGACTTAGTCACGCTTATGTAAAAACATTGTGACGTCATAACTGTTAGATATCAAGTAAATATCCATTGAACGATATCCACGGGAATGTAATATATTTTTTACATAAATTAAGGAAACATTTTCTTTTACATATGCTTCTGGATTGCTATATAAAAGGACACAAAATCAGGTGTTATATCCTATGATCCCCTTTGAAAAGAAGAGTAAGATGAACGTGTACTGTAACATGGTGACTGAAGGTGGAGGATGGATGGCAAGATAGATTTCTCTTTCTCCGTCTGTATAGAATTAGTCCCTTCGTTAATGAGTCACGTTAAAGTAAGATAATGGTCAAATCATTACCGGCCGCCAGGAGGCGGTCGGTTATATGATATGAAAGTTATATTATATGATATGAAAGTTTTAAGACTCCGTGCGTTTAGAACAATTTGAATGAAAAATATTTAACATTCATTTAATAGAATACTAAGAAAGAGTATCTAAATGTAAAATAAAAAAGAATAATAATCATTAAATTAAAATTTTATGAATAACATTGTGGTGACACGGAAATTGTCCGTGTTGGTTTTAGATTTTATGTTCTGTTTTATACCTGTACTGTATTTCCGGGAAGACTTCACGTTTTGTTTCGGAGGCATATTTGCCCCTTTTATATTGTTTTGAAGGCCCAAAGAGTAAGTTTTTCCTTTGTATATTTGTAATCACATTATAATTATTGCATACGATAAGTCTTAACTGTTGTCTATACTTGATTTTTGCATATTTTTGTTATAAATCCTAAGTGCACAAACGCACATGGCATTGGCGTTAGGGAAAATCTGGATATGTATATTTATGTATCGATACTTTATCACTTTACATTATGAATTATTTGGTTTGTATCAAGTTTGTATTTAGTTGTAAGGTCAAACAATGTAATACAGTATTGACGCTAGTATTTAGAAAGTCATAAAACAGATTTTTTATGTATTTTTCAAATTTGGCATAATGTATGTCATGGTTTGTCATGGTGTTATCTCACGGATTTAATAACTGTTTATATAATTGTTTGTTTATGAATTTATTTGTAAGACGGCTGTTTTGTTTTGTAGTCTCTTACCCTCATGACGAGGAGGCCAATAAACATCTTAAACCCACTTAAGCTTGTTTGTGCATAATGTTTCATCCAATACTGATTGACAAACTCCGACGTAACTGAAGTGCGGAGAACTTAGCACACGTGTTGGGCATAGTCTAAAGCAAGGACCGCGTTATATACAAATTTTACTTTCTCTACTTCAACAGGATTTGTTGTATATATAATTTAAAATGACGTGTAAATATAAATATACAATGTACTTTTAATACGGAAAATTTTCAGAAATATGACGTAATCTTAATTTATTATCAGACAAAATATTAGGAGATTTTTCTCCAACAGACAAGGATAAAGCGCGTTTTACAACATGCCAAGCCTTTTCCCGCCACATCTCACACCAAAATAAGATAGAGAACAAGTGTAGTGGCGGATCTAAAGGGAGTTGGTGGTTTCAACATCCTCTGAGCGAGCGAGGAACCCCACATATTTGTTACGTTTTAATTAAGGAATGTTTTTAAGTTTTGTGTGAGTTATTAGTGTGTGCAAGTCTGTGTGATTCACACACCAATAATTCACACTAAACTTAAATACATTCCTTATATGTACATTTTACATATTTGGAGCAACTAAAATGCACTCAATATTTGAATTTCCCGCTGTCTTATATTGTTGCATTTTTACCAACGTCGCTGCAGGCTCATTTGTGACGTCACGTTAACACACATTTCTCCGTGTATATTTCTACACGTGAGTATACACGAAAATGGTTTTCAAATCAATTTCACGCTTTACTTAGTAGAAAAACACAGCAAATGTAAATATTTAATGTTAAACTATCTCTAGTTAGATAACTTAAAACGTCAGTTTTAACGGTTAAGTATTAAAACTACTTAAACATCAAACTTCCGCCAGAGTTTGTTTATATAGTACCAATTAAACTTACTGAGTGCGACGACGCAGAGGGCTATGAGTAATTTAATACATTGTACATGTAGCAATGTACATGTATTATGTACTGAAGAAAATCCTGGGATGTCGCATTCAAAGATATAATGTCACAGGGATATATATTAATTAACATAAAAATATAGGAATTCAGTTTCTAATTTTTTATATGAAATAATTAATTGGTTTGCGGCCGACTTTTGACGCTTTCGTCAATATGTTTCTTGTGTGTTTGTTATCTTGTACTGCGAGAGATTTGTGAAAATTATGGATCAAAATACTACATGTAGTATGACCAAGTGTACAGCGAGAAATATTGCAAAATAAAAGTGCCTGAATAAAGGTTGTTTTTAAGGTTTCGATGTTGTTTTTGTGAAAGTCAAGGTCACGCCTCTTTTATTAATGGTCAAACTTGTAAACGACACTTAATTAATTGCTTTCTGCCCATGTGGTGATATAATCATCGAACTATTCACTGACGTTTATCCCGCTCATCATTATTGTGGACAGGTCTGTATCTGGATATTAAATAATCTAACTTCTGTTTTTACATTCATCAATATATTATAATATTTGTTTAAAAATTTCTGATTCATTTTAATATTGACGGAAGGTTGAAATTCCGGAATTTTCATATCCACCACAATCTGGTTTTAAAATTATCTCTACAAATAAGAATCTTCAAAACGTTTGACAATGACACTGTAGGTATAATTTAAAATTTTCAAGCGTTTGTCTTATTCACACAGAATATAAACCAAATGAAGACGAGAGGCATACTTGGCTTTCAGTGTTATTTTGAGGATATTGGGAAATCAAAAGCATCTTTAGCATTCAGAAATGTCCTTATTTCTTTATCCCGTTTAATCTTAATGAATCTTTTAGTCAGTTAATTGCATTGCATTTCAACTAGGCCTCATTAAAGAGATTTTCGTCGACATTTTAGTAAGGTATGTAGTACGGGTTCTGTCACGATGATTCACCCTTATATGCAGAGTCTTCAATCAATCTCTTTATTCTTGTAGGATTTAGTTTGATGGAATTTCGATATAAGGACCAGATTATTTAAGTTGTTACGCATAAAAATGAAACCTAGAACTTATGAATAAAAGTTAGCTGTGCTTGTCCATGGTTAACATTTTTGTCTCTCCTGTATGGTTTCCCATTCACATAGAGACGATCTTTAACAAGCTTTGTTATAACAAGTTATGGCCTTGGTTACGAAGCTGCTTTATGATTGGTTAGAGTTGATCATTGTATGGGTACTGCTTGTTTGAAAATCATATTCTTATATTAGTTGATCCTTTCCGTTTGAAAAAATAGCTTGTTTCTTGCATACAAATATTAAATTTCTGATTTATTCTGCTTATGCCTAGACCCTTCAAGAAGATTGGAAACAGCCAATACTTTTACTTAAAATTATAGGTACCTTTGTGAAAGAATTAAACTGAATATTTTATCAAATCTGTCTCCAGCAAATATTTTGGTCGGTTACGTGTTATTTCAGCCGGGTTAAAGTACTAGGTATTGGCAGATTTTGAAAGCCCGAGCTGATTTCCTACATTTTGTGTCTTAAAAAGTATTTTTTGTCACAAGTTTGATAGCTAGCCTAGTATATTACTCAGATGACAATGAGACCAAATCCTCTAAGACTTATGATCTTTGTGAAAACTACCTATGCAGGTACTGGAAAGTGTGTTAATAGCTTAAGTTTCATTATATAACCGATAAAAAAAAGATAATTCTAGCTATCTTTTTTCCCTCCTCCTACCAATCTTTTAAACAAAAAATCCGTAAATCAAGAAATTAATGTTCTCTCACCTTTATTGCACAGTGTAAATCTCGAAAAAAAAAAACCAAGGTTGTATCTACCGTGAAAACTTCGAGGCAAGTAAGGTCACGCTACACTTATTTTTCAAACTTGTAAACAACATTCAACTGGAGCACAGAAAAGAAAGAAATATATTCTTACTTTTTTCTTGAAAGATTGTGTCCAAGTTCAATCATTTTTTGATAATGGGGATATTGTCCCGTGGAGACCCGGGTTAGAATAGGTCCTCGGTACCCCCTTGCTTGTCGTAAAAGGCGACTAAATGGGGCGGTCCTTCGGATGAGACCGTATAAACCGAGGCCCCGTGTCACAGCAGGTGTGGCAAGATAAAGATCCCTCCCTGCTCAATGGCCCTGAGTGCCGAGCATAGGCCCAAATTTGCAGCCCTTCACCGGCAATGGTGAGGTCTCCATATCAGTGAAATATTCTGGAGAGGGACGTTAAACAGTATACAATCAATCAATCAATCAAACTTGAAAAAAACATTCAACTGGAGCATACAAAGGTAAGAAATAAGCTCTTACTTTTTCATAAGATTGTTCCAATGATCTTCCTCTTTTCAGACAATGCACACAATAGGGAGGAAGATGTAAAGGATAAATTTTGTAAGAATCATCTATCATCAAATTTTATTCGATGGTCTAGGAGTTGCGAATACAAGCTACATGTACGTACACAGAAAGCATAAGGACGGTTAATAATGTAGTATCTGTGCGACTGTCCCGCGGTACGACCTACTCACAAGGTGACGTCAGATGGCGGGACGGTTGCACGGGCCTCTTTTCTACGGATGATGGCCGAGAAAGACGTGTTCCACGACAGTGGGTGAGTCTCAGCCTGGGCCAGGACCTACACCGGCCTACAGCGTGTATTTGTAATTATATGTATATAAACAGATAGATACTACACCTGAGGTCAACTTTAATAACAAACACTTTTCAAGCGGGAGAATAACAAGATCGGCGTGTACTGTGACGTGGTGACAGAAGATGGAGAGGGTGAACTTGTAGATCTCTACCTTTCCAACTTGAATTAAATTCAAATACAAAGAAGACCGTTTTTTTTTAATAGGCTTGAAATGAACTTGACATAAATGTACAAATATAAAATACTGATGCATCATTTGGTTGTAATTAAAGTAATGTTACAATACTATTCGTACTGTGTCTTAAAAAGGAAAAGCAAATAAAGGATTTCAGAACAAGATATGGCTAAAAATAGCAGAAGAAACTTTTCCTTTAACAGGAAAAAAAATTTATAAATTTATATATTTTTATCTTCAAGACAATATCCGTTGATATTTATAGGAACACAAAGAAAGATTTGGCAAATATAGTATACCGATAAAACAGAAAACTGTTATCCCAAAGCAATCCAGAAACGGGTCAGTGGTTCAGTGAGTTTTGACAGAACGTGGACGGAACACAAGACTGGATTTGGTAACGCTAATGACTCCTACTGGATTGGCTAATGACTCCTACTGGATTGGTAAACTATTAATTAAGATGTTTCATCCGATCCATACTCTCCAAAGACTTGTGGGAATATGAGATTTTGGTAGAGATTGATTTTATTTGAAACCCTTTGTTTAAAATTCTTGTGTGTTGTGTATGCGATCATTGATCAGTAGTACATTGTTTTATACTTTTGTGACTTTTTTTATATATATATATGTGACTTCGAGACACACTGTTACCTTCAATTTCAACAATGTCTCTTGACATCACTGTTAAAATTTGAACGTTTCATGGAGCTAAATGAATACTTACTTTAAGTGCATGTTATCTTCACAGAAACACTGGAGACAATTTCGGTGGCTCAAATGCGAATCTTTGGTATCCAAAGTCTTGTATGAAGGAAGAAGGCGGAGGGTGGACACAAAAATCTCGGTTTCTGCGTCTGTGTTTGATTAGTCCCTAAAGGACTTCTGTATAAACGGACACATCCTGTAGATCCCTTTGGTAACAAAGAATCTAATCAACGTGTACTGTTATATGGAGACTGGAAGCGGACAATTAAGATGTCTCTCTTGTAATCATTTGTCATAGAGTTGGTTGAGTCCGACTTAAATTTAGAAATTTCATTGATACACATTCTTTATTCTTTATTCTCCATAAACAGCCGAAGAACCAATTGGCACCCTCATGCTATCTTCTGAAGATTTATCAGTAAGTTACGGACAATATTCTCATCATCATTCAACCTACAGAAAATCTCATATCGGCGGTCTACTGTGACAGCGTCTTTTGCTAATACATTAGGAGTTTGTCCATATGTTTTGTACTCCCCAGGGACTCGATAAAAAAAGAATTCGCTAAGAAAACTCCTATTTCATTTGTACATTTAAGATATGTGATATTATTATAATCTTTTTTTCTTCTATGGTCATTTCAAGTCTCTAAAGGTGTCGTTACAACATCGAATTAAAACGGAACTGCTCTCCGGTGCGCCGTAACGTCATAAATCGTCGCCATTTTTCGTGTGTTATGTTTACCACTTTCCCATTTCGAATGCTCGAGAAACTGCCAAAAATTAACCAAATGCTTTAAGATTTTTACAAAGACTACAAAATTGATTGTGGAATTGAATTAGGATAATTTTAATCCAAATCTCATGTATTTAAAACTTTTATTTTGAATACTTGTGTATTCTTTAACAGCGGCACCGCTAAGCGGAGCATCCTCTCGCGGCAGGAACATCACTAGTAATGGCAATATCTCAAGAGAGATAAATTCTCTAGAGGGACTTTAAACATGTTAAAGATTGACAGTCCAACGTAATCTTCTTTAATGTCGCTCTCTTGAATATTTTGCTCATATGAAGGCTTGCCCGTGAAGACCTGCACATTTGTTTCCTATAATAGGCACTGACGGCCATTGAGCAGTGAGGGATATTTTGTACCAGCATCTATTCCGACATTGGCCCTTGGTTTACACGGTCTCATTCGAAGGACAAGTCTCCACGTCCCAAAGTGGGATTCAAACCCGCAACATTAGGATCAACTCCCTTACTTTAGACAAAATAATTAGTGGAGTGTTGTTGTTGATCCATATATTTTTTTTTACAAAATGCAAAGCGTCTTGTTTGGGAGGGGGGCAAAATATTGAAACCTAATTTTGGTTAGTAAAGTTTATAAGGTATTAAATTGTTTTTCAGCTCTATTTATTTCTTTAACAAAATAACAGGGGGTGAGGTGTATATTTTTTACAGAAATCAAATTGCATAGCATGTTAATTAGTGGGATGGGGTGTCTATTTTCAAATCAAATTGCATGGCATTTAAGTTGGGTGGGGTGGGGGACATGATATGCATACGTAATCGGGCAGTTTTCCTTAAACTCGTAGAAACATATCACTTATGCTACATGTACAAGTTAAAGTAATTTTAATTATTTACCTACCTAATCTGTATATTTCACAGTTCCAGGCAATATGCATTTTTTTCGTAATGAAAGATAACAATGTACATCAAGAGTTTATTTGAACTTGTGGCATAGGCGTCGGAACCGTGGGGGGGGGGAGGGCTTAGCCACCCACATTTTGCAAATATAGAAAATTTGTATGCAGTTAAAATTGGGATTTACCTTTTTTTTTTGGTTTAGCCCCCCCCCCCCCCTCCAAACATTTTCAATTTAACGTGCACCCCAAATTCTCAGACACCTGTTGGAATTTAGTAATGTAACCACGACGTTCATCAAATTCTTTTAATCTGGTTTTCACTGACTCGACACGGCTTTTAAACTGGTTCCCTAGCGGAAATGATTATTGTCAACTTGTACATAAAATATCAGGGTTTCGAGACAGTGAAAATACGATATCTGAAGAAATGTTTCATGACTGAACTTGAAAATTAATAGGCTTCTTCCTTGTATACTGCCACATAAGTATGTAAACGCTGAGAGTGATTAATGCAAAGGTTCTCTGTCAATCTTGCCCACAAATGATTATTGTCAATTCGTACATAAAATGCCAGGGTTTTGAGGCAGTAAAAACGCAATATCTGAAGAAATATTTCACCAATGGACTTGGAAATTAATAGGCTTCATCCTTTCATACTGCCACACAAGTATGTAGACGCTGAGACAGTTTAATGCAAAGGTTCTCTATCAATCATACCAACAAGGTACCGAACACACACACTAACACACATACATACGCACATTCGCGATGCTATATCCCTTCCGCAACTAGTTGCGCGAGGGGATAATAAAACCTTGTTTTTTTGTCCGTGCGCCGTAGGACAATACCCCGTGCACATTCAAGCATAATAAAATCTTTATTTTTGCCTATATTTTATCAAAAAAATTATCATGCATTTTAAATATAATAAATAAACATATAATTAAATTATCAGCTTAGTGCGCCCATTACTTTTTGAGAAAAACGCTTTGTCCACGATTTTACGGGACAACCGTCGTATATATGCAAATTCCAGGTACATCTAAGTCAAACCTAATAAGTTGGACAAAAAATTCAATTATTATAATACATTACAGATGAAGTTGTTTCAAACCTTCGTCCGGCGTGGACATGACGAGGAGGAAACGAATAAAAAAAACAACTGGTATTTGTCTACGCAACGTTATATTTTTTGCCAGCATTTTGTTCGAATGGAGTTGCTGCTGATCATAATCGAGATAAAAGGATTGAGGAAACGAGGAGTCCTTAATCCACTGTCTAGAATTTACGCATATGATAGAACCAAGAAATTTCTGATCCGACGTGGACTCAGCAAGGAGGAAGCGAACCAGCAGGCCACTGGAATCGCTTTCGCGACACAATTTTTCGCCAGCTTCACAGAAATTAGAATGGAGTTGATACTTATCATCATAAAACAAACATCAACATTTTAAGAGACCAAATCACTCTCAACATCCTTCAAGGACAAAAGGAGAGTGTAATACACAATGGATTAATCCATAGGCAGTCCGGATGGCCTTGGATTTAGCGGGGGAGGCCATCATCGAAAATGAAAGAGAAGAGTGACTAATGTGTGTAGACTAACATGTGTTATTGGCGTCAACTACAGTGTATGAAGACGTTTTTAAAAAAAAATGTAGATCCAAAACAAAAGAGTGGTCAATTAAAATAAAATTGAATGTGTTTACGGTATATCCATATGTAAAAAGTAAATAAATAAACGTCTAAAGAAATATCATTTATTGCAGGATTATGGATAAAAACCAAAACAACCTATAAGACGTAATGAATCCTTTATATGAATTTCACCTTTACTGACGTATTCGATGGGATTTGAAAACCACTACAGGCTGATAAAAGATACGTGGGGCTTCATAACACCCCAAAATGCACTGACTATTTGCGTGATTAATAAGAATATCATCAGAGTCATTGATTAAACAATACTAGTGTTTAAGTGAGTACCGTGTTTGGGTATGACATATTGGGATAAATTTCCCAAGCTAGTACAAATTAAAGGGATTCATGAGGTTTAAATGAATTTGACTGTCCAAGTCCATTACTATACACTGAATTGACGACGGATTTTCATGTTATTTCCTGATCATGACAGAGGCACTCGGCGGGTGTGACCGTTCATCAGGGGATGCTCACTCCTCCGTGGCACCTGATCCCACCTCTGATGTCTATTGATTTATAAACTTTGATGTTGAATAATGTTCGTTATCTCCATATCCTTCTTTTAAAGTATGAATTCTTGGATTATACAGACATTTTTCCGAGTATGAAAATAAGATGACCAAAATCTTACATAGAAAATAATTTGAGAATTAAACGAATGCCTTTATTGTACTTTAGGTAAAATGAAGAATCTGCTTGGGCTTTATTACATACTCATCTATTTTTGGTACAAAAACACAACTCTTTTGAGGGAAGGGGTACGTTGTGGCAAAATACGTGAAATTACAACTTCGAGAAGTAATTGGCTATTGACATTGGGTTTTGACTAAAACATAACTCTTTCATAAATAATATATATGAGGGTCTGAACGAAATTAATAAAGTTGATGTTCCCCTTATTTCTTTTATCAGCCTTCACTAAACAAGAGATGTTTGTAAAACACTTATGCCCCTCCCCCTCCCCAAACTGGAAATTTTCCAAGTCCAATGGGCACAACTATATCAAAAATGGCGCGATCGTATCCAAAACAGAACTTGACCTAGATATTCAGCTGATAAATCTGTATACTAAACTTCATTTAAACATGTGCAACCTCTGCAAAAAAAATAAACAGAAACTGCAAATAAACTGCAAATAAGTGGAATTTTCAAAGTACAAGGGGTATAACTCTATCAAAAATTGCGTGATCGTACCCAAAACAGAACTTGAACTTGATATTTAGCCGATAAATCTGTATACAAAAATTCATTTCAATATGTGCAACCTCTGCAAAGAAAATGAAGGGAAACTGCAATTAAGTGGAATTTTCCTAAGTTCAAGGGGCATAACTCTGACAACAATGGTGCGATCGAACCCAAAACAGAACTTGACCTAAATATTCAGCTGATAAATCTGTATACCAAATTTCATTTCAGTTTGTATAACCTCTATTAAGAAAATGAACGGAAACGGCAAATAAGTGGAATTTTTCTAAGGGGCACAACTCTGTCAAATATGGCGCGATTGTACCCAAAACAGGCTTTTGCATAGATATTCATCTGATGTATCTCCATACCAAATTTTATTTCAGTATGTGCAACAGTTGTGAAGAAAACGAACGGTAACTAAATGGACCGACAGACAGCAGCAAAGCAAAATGCCCTTCCTTCTTTGAAGGAGGGCATTAAAAGTTTTTCAAATCGATAAAAGTTTTTAATAAAGTCATAAAAAGTTGTGTACACTGAGTAATACTATTTTTCACCATCTTTGCTCCGAGGTCTTTGTCAATGAATTTTTCATGTACCAATGTTTTTGCTTTGGCTTTACAATAAAATAAACTTACAAAAGTCTTCTTAATCCAAACACAATGACTATTATGTTATACTTCTTGATGGTTCCGAGTGCCCTATATAGGTCTAAGTTTCAAGTCCTTCACCGGCATATGGTGACGTCTCTATATATTATGAATGAAACATTTTCGAACGGGACGTTGAACAATATACCAATTCAACAATGTTGTTGTGCATTGATTAATTCAAAAATGTTCGTGTGCATTGATATGATTATTACTAACATTCAGGTTTGAAAGTAAAGGTGGATTGTCAGGATCTACTTGAGTATTTAATAACGGACAGAAACAGAATATCCTAAGAGATCCTTTTGGAAAAGAGAGAAAAATCAACGTGTATTGTGATATAAAGACAGAAGGCGGAGGTCTTTCTCTTTCATTCATCATATTGATTTTAAACTTAATTTTATATATGTATAAATATATAATCATCCAAAGTTAAGATGATATATGTATAAATATATCCCTCTCGTAACGAGACCCAGGTCAGCATGTACTGTGATATGGAGACTGAAGGAGGAGGGTGGACAGAAAGATCTTTCTCTCTCTGATATATGAATCATAAATCCCTTTAGTGATTAGAGTCAGGTCAACTTGTTCTGATCTATAAAGAAGGCGGAGAATGTACAGTAATCCCCCTCCTCCTTTCTGTAATATGGAGACAGAAGGTGGAGAGTGGACAGTAAAAAAATCTCTCTATGAAACATAAATCTCTCTAGTAATGAGAGAAATGGTCACCGTGTTTTATGAATGGAGACTGAAGGGAGAGGATGGACAGTAAGATCTCTCTCTCTCTCTGTATAAATCATTAATCTCTTAGGTAATGAGAGACAGATCAACATGTACTGTGATATGGAGACAGAAGGAGGAGGGTGGACAGTAAGATCTCTTTCTCTCTGTCAATGTCAACGTGTTTTATGGAGACTGAAGGGAGAGGATGGACAGTAAGATCTCTCTCTCTCTCTCTCTTTTATATGAATCATTAATCTCTTTGGTAATGAAAGACAGGTCAGCGTGTACTGTGATAAGGAGACAGAAGGAGGAGGGTGGACAGTAAGATCTTTCTCTTCTTCGTCTCATACAGATCTGTGCGACTGTCCCGCGGTACGCCCTACTGACATGGTGACGTCAGATGGCGGGACAGTCGCACGGGTCTCTTTTCTACCGACGATGGCCAAGGAGAAAGACGTGTTACACTACAGTTGGTGAGTCTCAGCCTGGGCCAGGACCTACCCCGGCCTACAGCGTGTATTTGTTATTATATGTATGTATGTAAATAAACAGATAGATACTACACCTGAGGTCAACTTGAATAACAAACACTTTTCAAGTGGGAGAATAACAAGATCGGCGTGTACTGTGACGTGGTGACAGAAGATGGAGAGGGTGAACTTGTAGATCTCTACCTTTCCAACTTGAATTAAATTCAAAGACAAAGAAGACCGTATTTTTTAGTAGGCTGAAATGAACTTGACATAAATGTACAAATATAAAATACTGATGCATCATTCGGCTGTAATTAAAGTAATGTTACAATACTATTCGTACTATGTCTTAAAAAAGGATTTCAGAACAAGATATGGCTAAAAATAGCATAAGAAACTTTTCCTTTAACACGAAGAAAAAAATTATAAATTTATATATTCTTAACTTCAAGGCAATATCTGTTGATATTTTTAAAAACACAAATAAAGATTTGGCAAATATAGTATACCGATAAAACAGAAAACTGTTATCCCAAAGCAATCCAGAAACGGGTCAGTGGTTCAGTGAGTTTTGACAGAACGTGGACGGAACACAAGACTGGATTTGGTAACGCTAATGACTCCTACTGGATTGGCTAATGACTCCTACTGGATTGGTAAACTATTAATTAAGATCTTTAATCCGATCCATTCTCTTCAAGGACTTGTATTGTTTTGAGATTTTTGTAGAGATTGATTTTATTTGAAACCCTTTATTTAAAATTCTTGTGTGTTGTGTATGCGATCATTGATCAGTAGTATATTGTTTTATACTTTTGTGACTTTTTTTTTATATACATAGGTGACTTCGAGACACACTGTTACCTTCAATTTCAACAAGGTCTTTGACCTCAGTGTTAAAATTTGAACGTTTCATGGAGCTAAATGAATACTTACTTTAAGTGCATGTTATCTTCACAGAAACACTGGAGACAATTTCGGTGGCTCAAATGCGAATCTTTGGTATCCAAAGTCTGGTATGAAGAAAGAAGGCGGAGGGTGGACACAAAAATCTCGGTTTCTGCGTCTGTGTTTGATTAGTCCCTAAAGGACTTCTGTATAAACGGACACAAACAGAAAAGAATATCCTGTAGATCCCTTTGGTAACAAAGAGTCAAATCAATGTGTACTGTTATATGGAGACTGGAAGCGGATAGTTAAGATGTCTCTCTTGTAATCATTTGTCATAGAGTTTTCAAACTAACTGCGAGTTACAAGAACCACTTTCTTCAAGAACAAACACAGTCGGGTGTTAATGAAATATATCTCTTTGGTAACGAATGGCAAATCCACATGATAAGCAAATGCTCTGTGTTATGGTAACAGAAGGCGGGGGTGAACAGTAAGACTCTCTCTCATTATATATATCTTGTACATTCATTGATATTTAACATTTCATTTCCATTCAGGCTTTATACTATATGTTGATTGTTTTGATCTTTATATTAAGGGACACATATAATGCGCAAGAGTCGACTTAAGTCAACGTGTTCTGTGATATGGAGACAGAAGGCGGAGGGTGGACAGAGAAATATCTCTATCTGCGACTATATAGCTAAGAAGTCCCTTCGTTAATGAGAGCCAGGTTGACATCAGTTAAGGGGGCCGACTTTAGTTTCAAATTGCGCTATATTTCGCGCATCATAGTGAAATGAAGCGTATTTACTGTTTTAATGCAACTTTTTTCGCTTAATTATTAAAATTAAACAAAATTAAGAAATTATAGGTATAAAAATGTAATTACAATTTGATATAACTGATTTTTTAATCGATTTTGCAATTGATATGTAGGTTGATGTCGTTGCAATGTGATTTTGACGTTATGATAATCTGTAGCTCTTAAATAAAGGGGTAATAAAAATATTATTAAAGAAAAAGTAATAAACATATTACGCTCTTGAAATTTAAAACATAGAAATTTGAGAATATCTATAATATTTTTATTATGTTTTCATATGAATCCATTGTGAACGTCATATTTTGTAATACTCTATAAAAATAGTAAAATTTGCTAATTTTTTGCATTTTGAGATGTCCCCTCTGGTAACAAGACGGTAGAATTTTGTGTTTCTTACATATATTGTATAATATAGTATCACACATCAAATATTATAGTTTGAACAAAATGTCTATTGTAGTATTTGTATAATTTGCTTTAAAGTGCTAAAAATTGGCATCTTCCTATATAATCCTACAGTAAATGTACCTGTATTTTGAGATGGTCCCTCAAAAATACCTGGACGGTAGATTTCCCCCAAACTTTGCATGTACACTGAAGTTAATGTACGTTATGTATGGCACAAAAATGAGTTTCGCTATTGTAGTCTTCACACAATAAAACTATAGTCGGCCCTCTTAAAAGGAGGTGGACAGTAAGATTTCACTCTCTCTCCCCCGCTCTCCAATTTGAGTCTACTTTTTTAACTTTAATCGAAAACCGTTTAAATTTAAAGACCGCTTTGATTAATTTCTTTTATGTTGAAAATAAAGTTTCTTGCTTTTATCATTAAATTTGATTAAATAATTGTAATACATGTAGTACTACGACATGGTGTCGGAAGATAGAGGGTAAACTCAGGAATGTATCGCACTTGGTGTCCTTTGTCATATAAACTTTTAGGTCACCTGAGTAACTCAACATTTTCAGCTTCTCTTGAACCACTGAACCAAGTTCAACCAAATTTGGTATACAGCATCTATTGTGAATTTTAAGGTCCCTGTCCTATGGAGCATAGGGGGGTGGGGCCAAAACCACTGAAATTATTGCAATTGAGTCCTCTACCAACACTGTGAAATTCATGGCCCCAGGGTCAGGGGTTCTAGTGCTCGGGCGGGGTTATATAGATTATATAGTGAAAATGCATTACTTCTTTATAAATCTTGTTCTCTGCTCCTGGATATTAAATAAACTAAGTGCATAGTTATAATTGAGCAAGAGCGCCTCTTCTTAAATTGTGAATTTTATGGCCCCAGGGTCAGGGATTCTTGTGATCATATGGTGAAAATGCATTTAATCTTTGGAAATCTTCGCTGCTTCTGGGTATTAAATTAACTAAGCATATAGTTATAATGAGCAAGAGTGCCTCTTCCAAAACAATGGATTTTATGGCCCCAGTGTCAGGGGTTAGGGCGGGGCTTTATTTATTATATGGTGGAAAATACATTAATTCTTGGAAAATTTCTATTGATCCTGGGTTTTATGCCATTGATCCAAGTATATATATTTATAATGAAGAAATGTGCATCTAGCAAAATGGTTATTTTTTATGCCCCCCACCCCCCCTTAGTCGGGGAAGGGGGCGGTGGGGTTACATAGTCTGATTATAAATTAATGCTTTGAAATCTGCATCATAGTATCAATCAACCACTTTATGATCAAGTTTTCCAAATTTGGAAATATGTGGCCCCATGGTCAGTTTGGTAAGATCCACAACTGGTTATAAAGTGGAAGTGCTCTTTGTTAGTCTGATTTACCCCTGATGTTAAGTAAATAGAGTAAGCATGCTAAGTTTATGATTATGATAAGCAATTCTGTCTCTCAAAATTGTGAATTTCATGGCCTTTGGAGTAAAACATGAACTAATTTTAATTGTTAGAATATTGTTACACGATACTCAGGTGACCTATAAGGCCCGTGGGCCTCTTGTTTTCATTTAAGATGTTAGCTCTACATGAATTCTTATTAAAATAAAATGCATCATTTGGATTTAAAATTCTCGTAGTCAACACGATCAAAGTCTTATAAAGTATTGATTGTATATATTGTTTAACGTCCCTCTCGAGAATTTTTCACTCATATGGAGACGCCACCGCTTGTCGGCGTAGAGCTGCAAAATTTGTCCTAAACTCGGCACCCAGAACCATTGAGGGATTTTTTTTGTGCCAGCACCTACTACGATAAGGGATCTCGGTTAATATGGTCTTGTTCGAAAGACAGGTCTCCACGTCCCATATTGGGATTCGAACCCGCGACGTAAGGATCAATTCGTACTTCGAGACTCTAGAGCAGACACTCAAACCACTGCGTCATGCGGGCGACTCCTTAAAGGGAAGAAAATAAGAAAAGACAGAATTCGTACGTTTGTTATTAATATATCTTACAATAGATTTATTTTTTTTTTATGAAAAAAAGTTACTGTTGAAATTTATAAAGAACAAATAAATTAGGCCAACACAGTGTAGCAATAAAGCAGAAAAGTATCCCTTTGGGTAACCCAGAAATGGGAGAGTGGATCCTTTGGTTTTGACAAAACGTTGGCAGAATATAACAATGAGGTTTGGGAAGGCTAAAGACTCAATTGGTATCTGTCAATGCTGAATTGGATGCTTTCTTCAAAAGTTTGTTTTATTAAAAGCGTTTGTCAAGATCAAGCTTTGGTTTTTTTTTTGTACCAAAGATAATTTTGTCCGCGGCGTATATTCCTTTCTGCTGATGTGAACGCTAGTGTGAAGTCCTAGATTTCATCTGAGGCACAGTGTGGGTATAAAATATCATGATAGAAAGACCACTTTACTAAATTGAGAACTTCATTATTTAACTCTGTTTAGAAAATACGGAAACTTCCTTTCTCCATAATCAAAATACGATCAATATTTTTAACTTCCTACTAACAAAAGTATTTCAAAGTTATCAATTTCACTTCCTGTCCAAATCCTGTTGTCGTTGATGGTTTTGATCTGATAAGACTTAATTAAACACTTGAACTTTGGCTTAAACAAGACGTCTTTGTGAAACACTATGTCCTCGATGGTAAAACAATTCTGGAGTGAGACGTACACTGAAATGGTATAGACTTAGCCTTGAGAGCAAAACTTATGGGCTTAGTTTAAGTTGACAACAGACAGACAGATAAACAGACAAATATATCGTTCAGGAGCATTAAACGCACAACTGAATACATTTACTTGGGATAGGTGCAAGACTGCGGATTGCTAAGTTTACATTTTTAGAATTTGCAATAAAACTATTTATTAACATCAACTCCTCTCCACAATTTTTCGGCTTAATATTTAAACCTGACAAAATAATTTGTAGGAACATACGCCACTGTCGTACCACTTCCCAAGTGTCAAGTGTCTGATCACCTTTACACAGCAGATTGTATTACAGTGTATATGAGTACTTTTAACTATACATATAGGACTCTTTATCTGTCTGTTGGGATAACAATGAACAGTGAAATCGACTTGAATTGACCGTCGACGAGGACGCATAGTGAAGTGAGCAGATTGCCAAAAAAAATATCGGCACGAACTGCCAATTTTCTCATAGAGCTTGGACACAAAAGGAAGAAAATAGTTTCTGTAACTATTTCTTTCATCCAAGAAACATATATGAAAGGAACCAAAACTGGTTATCTTCCCCAGAAGTAAATACGTCTCCTGGCCAAGTGTGAAGTTGTTATCGATGTAATTCTCGAAAGGACTTGTTTAGAGGAGTTCTATAAGTAAGTAAGTAAATTTTATTTAAAGTCGGCATTGTATACATACATAACAATAAACATGAGCTCTGTAGAGCTCTTCAACCGACTATCACAGTTAAAATATCACAGAAAGACGTTTACACATAAATTATCATGCAAAAACACATGTACATATATACACATACAAAAATTATGACAGATAAAATGAATTTTAAGAATTAAACAAATTTTAAGAATTTATAGTTTCTTTAGAATAAGTTAAAGAAAAATAGTCAACTTGAAAAGCAATATGATTGCATTAAGAGAAACAAAAATAAATATAACGTGAGTATTATAAATAAATAAATAAAAGTCATATGATAGTACATGTAATAAAATTAAGCACTAAGTTTAATTCATAAATTCAGATAAAAATAACTAATTGTATTATTAATAATATTAAAAAATAAATAAATAAATAAAACCCGATAATTGAACAAATTTGAAAGTTTAGGAAATTTAAAATTCACACAGACATAGCTAAACCAAATTGAGAAGGAAGGAAAGAATGAAAAATAAAAATAAATAATAATAATAACTAGATACGATCTCGTTGCGAGCAACGAGTGGGTCTTCCGTCCAATTCTTGATGAGATGAGATAAGATTTTGATTGCGATTTTCATTCTAAAATAATGATTTACCACAATCTGTAAAAAGTCATTGAACATTAAAGACTTAAAAAATCGGCCTTTGGTCCCTAACGGCCCCTAATTTTAAGAATCGGCCCTTTTTATTCATATCATCTTAAAGCTCTTAAGATTTTGAACATTTTTTGCTCAACAACTATTCAGAAATTCTTTTTCGTTTTTGAGCTATTAGTAAAAGAAATATTTGGGGGCCAACCCTTCAACTCCTTAATGGGTACGTTTAGCAAAAAATGAAAGGTTGCATATTGTTTAGAACATTATTTTGAACATCTTTTATTCAATATTGCTTATCAAAATATTTCTTCCTTTCGAGATATAAAGCATCAAAGATTTAGCATTCTGGCCCCTTGTGGCCCCTAATTATGTACCATACGACATAAAAATCATAATATATAGTTGTAGATGGTTGAGATAAACATCTTTGCTTCAGTAATGTATTACAAAATATTAACTGATAAAGAGTTATCGAAAAAAGACTTTTGGCCCCTCTTGGCCCCTAACTCGAGTGCCCAGCCCCTTTGTCGGGATCTCATCTTAAAGATCTTTAGATTTTGAACATTTTGTGTTCAAGAACTGTTCAGAAATTCTTTTTCGTTTTTGAGCTATTAGCAAAAGAAATATTTAGGGGCCAACCCTTCAACTCCTTAATGGGGACGTTTAGTAAAAAATGAAAGGTTGCATATTATGCAGAACATCATTTTGAACATCTTTTATTCAATATTGCTTATCAAAATATTTCTCACTTTCGAGTTATAAAGCATTAAAGATTAAGCATTCTGGCCCCTTGTGGCCCCTAATTATGTATCATACGACATAAAACCCATAATATATAGTTGTAGATGGTTGAGATAAACATCTTTGCTTCAGTAATGTATTACAAAATATTAACTGATAAAGAGTTAGCGAAAAAATATTTTTGGCCCTTCTTGGCCCCTAATTCGAATGCCCAGCCCCTTTTTCGGGATCTCATCTTAAAAATCTTTAGACTTTAAACATTTTTTGTTCAATAACTATTCAGAAATTCTTTTTCGTTTTTGAGCTAATAGCAAAAGAAATATTTAGGGGCCAACCCTTCAACTCCTAAATGGGGACGTTTAGCAAAAAATGAAAGGTTGCATATTGTTCAGAACATTATTTTGAACATCTTTTGTTTAATATTGCTTATCAAAATATTTCTCCCTTTCGAGATATAAAGCATCAAAGATTTAGCATTCTGGCCCCTTGTGGCCCCTAATTATGTACCATACGATATAAAAACCATAATATATAGTTGTAGATGGTTGAGATAAACATCTTTGCTTCAGTAATGTATTACAAAATATTAACTGATAAAGAGTTATCGAAAAAAGACTTTTGGCCCCTCTTGGCCCCTAATTCGAGTGCACAGCCCCTATTTTGAGATCTCATCTTAAAGATCTTAAAATTTTAAACATTTTTTGTTCAATAACTTTTCAGAAATTCTTTTTCGTTTTTGAGCTAATAGCAAAAGAAATATTTAGGGGCCAACCCTTCAACTCCTTAATGGGGACGTTTAGCAAAAAATGAAAGGTTGCATATTGTTCAGAACATTATTTTGAACATCTTTTGTTCAATATTGCTTATCAAAATATTTCTCCCTTTCGAGATATAAAGCATCAAAGATTTAGCATTCTGGCCCCTTGTGGCCCCTAATTATGTACCATACGATATAAAAACCATAATATATAGTTGTAGATGGTTGAGATAAACATCTTTGCTTCAGTAATGTATTACAAAATATTAACTGATAAAGAGTTATCGAAAAAAGACTTTTGGCCCCTCTTGGCCCCTAATTCGAGTGCCCAGCCCCTATTTTGAGATCTCATCTTAAAGATCTTAAAATTTTAAACATTTTTTGTTCAATAACTATTCAGAAATTCTTTTTTGTTTTTGAGCTAATAGCAAAAGAAATATTTAGGGGCCAACCCTTCAACTCCTTAATGGGGACGTTTAGCAAAAAATGAAAGGTTGCATATTGTTCAGAACATTATTTTGAACATTTTTTGTTCAATATTGCTTATCAAAATATTTCTCCCTTTCGAGATATAAAGCATCAAAGATTAAGCATTCTGGCCCCTTGTGGCCCCTAATTATGTACCATACGATATAAAACCATAATAAATAGTTGTAGATGGTTGAGATAAACATCTTTGCTTCAGTAATGTACTACAAAATATTAACTGATAAAGAGTTATCGAAAAAAAACTTTTGGCCCCTCTTGGCCCCTAATTCGAGTGCCCAGCCCCTATTTTGAGACCTCATCTTAAAGATCTTAAAATTTTAAACATTTTTTGTTCAATAACTATTCAGAAATTCTTTTTTGTTTTTGAGCTAATAGCAAAAGAAATATTTAGGGGCCAACCCTTCAACTCCTTAATGGGGCCGTTTAGCAAAAAATGAAAGGTAGCATATTGTTCAGAACATTATTTTGAACATCTTTTGTTCAATATTGCTTTTCAAAATATTTCTCCCTTTCGAGATATAAAGCATCAAAGATTTAGCATTCTGGCCCCTTGTGGCCCCTAATTATGTACCATACGATATAAAAACCATAATATATAGTTGTAGATGGTTGAGATAAACATCTTTGCTTCAGTAATGTATTACAAAATATAAACTGATAAAGAGTTATCGAAAAAAGACTTTTGGCCCCTCTTGGCCCCTAATTCGAGTGCCCAGCCCCTATTTTGAGATCTCATCTTAAATATCTTAAAATTTTAAGCATTTTTTGTTCAATAACTATTCAGAAATTCTTTTTCGTTTTTGAGCTAATAGCAAAAGAAATATTTAGGGGCCAACCCTTCAACTCCTTAATGGGGACGTTTAGCAAAAAATGAAAGGTTGCATATTGTTCAGAACATTATTGTGAACATTTTTTGTTCAATATTGCTTATCAAAATATTTCTCCCTTTCGAGATATAAAGCATCAAAGATTTAGCATTCTGGCCCCTTGTGGCCCCTAATTATGTACCATACGATATAAAAACCATAATATATAGTTGTAGATGGTTGAGATAAACATCTTTGCTTCAGTAATGTACTACAAAATATTAACTGATAAAGAGTTATCGAAAAAAGACTTTTGGCCCCTCTTGGCCCCTAATTCGAGTGCCCAGCCCCTATTTTGAGACCTCATCTTAAAGATCTTAAAATTTTAAACATTTTTTGTTCAATAACTATTCAGAAATTCTTTTTTGTTTTTGAGCTAATAGCAAAAGAAATATTTAGGGGCCAACCCTTCAACTCCTTAATGGGGACGTTTAGCAAAAAATGAAAGGTTGCATATTGTTCAGAACATTATTTTGAACATCTTTTGTTCAATATTGCTTTTCAAAATATTTCTCCCTTTCGAGATATAAAGCATCAAAGATTTAGCATTCTGGCCCCTTGTGGCCCCTAATTATGTACCATACGACATGAATATCATAATATATAGTTGTAGATTGTTAAGCTTAACATTTTTTGTTCAGTAATATATACCAAAATATTGATTGTTGAAGAGTTATCGATTAAAGACTTCTGGCCCCTTTTTGCCCTTAATGTGATGAGTCAGCGCTTTTTTCTTGGTATAATATGAAAGATCTCGATGTTCTGCACAAATGATGTTCAATATGTTTTAACAAAATATTTATACTTTAAAAGATATGATGCGAAACGTCTCAAAAAATCGGTTATGATTCGTGTCCTAAATTTTGACCCCTACCGAGCTCCCATACTAGGCACTTCCGGAAAATATCCTGACCATGTTGCAATATGGCAACATGTCCTCTATCATGCCTGAAAAAATCAGCTTTCTAGCTTGAGCCGTTTTTGAGTTCCATCACAGACAAGGAGGTCATCAAAATTTCGATCAAAGAGCGATAACTCTAGACCGGAAGTGAATTTCCAAAAAATGAAAAAAACGTATAAGCTTTAGATAAAGATACACCTTCTCCGAAAATTTGAAGTAAATCGGTCGAGTCATCTCCGAGAAATCTTCTGCACAAAAATTGTAAAGAAAAAAAAAAGAATAATAACTAGATACGATCTCGTTGCGAGCAACGAGTGGGTCTTCCGTTCGATTCTTAATGAGATAAGATCAGATTCTGCTTGAGATTTTCGTTCTAAAATAATGATTTTCCATAATCTGTAAAAAGACTTTGAACAATAAAGACTTCTAAAATAGCCTTTTAGCACCTCACGGCCCCTAAAATTGGAAATCAGCCCTTTTTTCTTCATATCATTTTTAAGCTCTTACGATTATAAACACTTTTTGTTCAACAACTATTCAGAGATTCTTTTTTGTTTTCGAGTTATTCGCAAAAGAAATATTAAGGGACCAGCCCTTCCACTCCCTAATGGGGACGTTTAGCGAAAAATGAAAGGTTGCATATTGTTCAGAACATGATTTTGAACAACTTTTGTTCAACATTACTTGTCAAAATATTTCTCACTTTCGAAATAAAAAGCGTCAGAGATTTAGCCCTCTGGCCCCTCGTGGCCCCTGATTATGTAATATACGACATAAAAATCATACTATACAGTTGTAGATTGTTGAGATAAACATTTTTGCTTCAGTAATGTATTACAAAATATAAACTCCTAAAGAGTTATAGATTTAAGACTTTTGGCCCCTCCTGGCCCCTAATTTGAGTGTCCAGCCCCTTTTTCTTGATCTCATCTTGAAGCTCTTAAGATTTTGAACACTTTTTATTCAACAAGTATTCAGAGATTCGTTTTCGTTTTCGAGTTATTTGCAAAAGAAATATTTAGGGGCCAATCCTTCAACTCCCTAATGGGGACGTTTAGCAAAAAACGAAAGGTTGCATAATGTTTAGAAGATGATTTTGAACATCTTTTGTTCAATATTACTTGTCAAAATATTTCTCACTTTCGAGATATAAAGCGTCAAAGATTTAGCATTCTGGCCCCTTGTGGCCCCTAATTATGTACCATTCGACATTAAAATCATAATATACAGTTGTAGATTGTTGAGATAAACATTTTTGCTTCAGTAATGTATAACTAAATATTGACTATTAAAGAGTTATCGAAAAAAGACTTTTAGCCCCTTTTGGCCCCTAATTTGAGTGCCCAGACCCTTTTTCTTGGCTTCATCTTAAAGCTCTTGGAATTTTGAACATTTTTTGTTCAACAACTATTCAGAGATTCTTTTTTGTTTTCGAGTTATTTGCAAAAGAAATATTAAGGGGCCAACCCTTCAACTCCCTAATGGGTATGTTGAGCAAAAAATGAAAGCTTGCATTTTGTCTAGAACATGATTTTGAACATCTTTTGTTCAATATTACTTGTCAAAATATTTCTCACTTTCGAGATATAAACCGTCAAAGATTTAGCATTCTGGCCCCTTGTGGCCCCTAATTATGTACCATACGACATTAAAATTATAATATACAGTTGTAGATTGTTGAGATAAACATTTTTGCTTCAGTAATGTATAACTAAATATTGACTTTTAAAGAGTTATCAAAAAAAGACTTTTAGCCCCTTTTGGCCCCTAATTTGAGTGTCCAGACCCTTTTTCTTGATTTCATCTTAAAGCTCTTGGAATTTTGAACATTTTTTGTTCAACAACTATTCAGAGATTCATTTCTGTTTTCGAGTTATTTGCAAAAGAAATATTTAGGGGCCAACCCTTCAACTCCCTAATGGGGACGTTTAGCAAAAAATGAAAGGTTGCATATTGTCTAGAACATGATTTTGAACATCTTTTGTTCAATATTACTTGTCAAAATATTTCTCACTTTCGAGATATAAACCGTCAAAGAAATAGCATTCTGGCCCCTTGTGGCCCCTAATTATGTACCATACGACATTAAAATTATAATATACAGTTGTAGATTGTTGAGATAAACATTTTTGCTTCAGTAATGTATAACTAAATATTGACTCTTAAAGAGTTATCGAAAATAGACTTTTAGCCCCTTTTGGCCCCTAATTTGAGTGCCCAGACCCTTTTTCTTGATCTCATCTTAAAGCTCTCGGGATTTTGAACACTTTTTGTTCAACAACTGTTCAGAGATTCTTTTTTGTTTTCGAGTTATTTGCAAAAGAAATATTTAGGGGCCAACCCTTCAACTCCCTAATGGGGACGTTTAGCGAAAAATGAAAGCTTGCATATTGTTCAGAACATGATTTTGAACATCTTTTGTTCAATATTACTTGTCAAAATATTTCTCATTTTCGATATATAAAGCGTCAAAGTTTTAGCCTTCTGGCCCCTCGTGGTCCCTAATTATGTAATATACGACATTCAAATTATAATATACAGTTGCAGATTGTTGAGATAAACATTTTTGCTTTAGTAATGTATATCAAAATATGTACTGTTAAAGAGTTATCGAAGAAAGACATTTGGCCCCTTTTTACCCTTAATTTGATGACTCAGCACTTTTTTCTTGATATCATATCAAAGATCTTGTTATTCTGCACAAATTATGTTCAGTATGTTTTAACAAAATATTTATATTTTAAAAGATATCATTAAAAATGTCTCAAAAATTCACTCATAATTTGTATCCTAAATTTTGACCCCTACCGAGCTTCCATACTATGTACTTCCGGAAACTATCCAAACTCCCAGTAACATGGGGACATGTCCTCTATCATCACTGAAAATTTCAGCGCTCTAGCTCATGTCGTTTCTGAGATAATGAACGGACAAGAAGGTCCGCTAAATTTTAATAAAAGGGCGATAACTCTAAACCGGAAGTGATTTTCAAAAAATCCAAAAAATGGTATAAACTTCAGATCATCTTGCAACAACCCTGAAAATTTGAAGCAAATCCATCGAGCCATCTCTGAGAAATCTTCTGCACAAAATTTGTGTAGAGAAAAAGAATAATAATAATAAGAAGAAAATTGAAAAAGAAACATAAGAATAATAGAAGGGTCTTCCGCTGAAGACGGAAGACCCTAATAATAAAAGTGAAAAAGAAACAATAGAATAATAGTAGGGTCTTCCGTTGGAGACGGAAGACCCTAATAATAATTTTTAAGTAATTTATGTTCCTCATCAGTACACATCCTGCCTAGTGATTGGGTCAGTCCCTACCTACATAGGCAAGATATGCATATTGTGAGGTTAAAGGGAAAAAAAAAACAAAACAAAAAAACAAAAAAAAAACAAAAAAAAAACCAAACTAGAAAACAATGAAATAAAATGAGATAGGTGATATCATTAGAGAAAATGAAAGATTTCAAAAATAAATAAAAATTCAACTGTTTCTAAACATTGTCTCATCAGCTATGCAGCCCCACGCCGTGGTTTCTGCAGGAACTGCATTTGCATTTTTCCCCCGTCCATGTCTCTATGAAAGTTTTAAATTGGCTGAGGGTGGAAAGTTCCCTAGCATGATTTGGTAGAGAATTCCACAGCGTAGCAGCTGCATAGCTGAATGACTGTTTTCCATACCTAGTGGTTCTTGGCCTAGGTAATTCCAGGGTCTTTTGATATCTAAAATTGTATGTTGAATTTCGCTGTTGAACTAAATCTTGCAGGAACAGTGGGCATTGATTGTTTATAATTTTGAAAACTTCAAGGGCCATGGCTCTCATACGCCTGATTTTCTGTGAGGGGAGGTTTGATTTTTCTAGGAGCTGGTCATAACTGCTTGTGTAGTCATTATATATGAATCTTAGTGCTCGCTCTTGAATTTTTTCTATTTTTTGGCAATTTTGTTCACTGCTAAAATGCCATACCAGAGGACAATAACTAAAGTTGGACATTATAAAGGAGTGATAGATGGTAAGTTTACCCAGTTTACAGAGATGTTTCCCGACACGTTTTAACACATTTAATTGTCGAGCTGCTTTTTTACAAATATTTGATATATGAGAATTGAAGTTTAAATTAAAATCAAAAGTAACACCAAGCAGTTTCACTTCATCCTCACAGGCAAGAGTTGTACCTTTCAAGTTTAAAGTAATGTTTTTATCATGCGTCTTTTTCCCCAGTGCTATTGCTTGAAATTTTTCTGGGTTTGCCTGCATTTTATTAGCTGAAAACCAATCGATGAGAGTGCCACTTTCCTTTTCAAGAGTAGTAATAACATTTTGTAAGATAGGATCAGATTTGGATAAGGTATTATCATCAGCATAATTGTACAAATCTGAATTTTTTACAAAATAAAAAATATCATTAATGAAAATATTAAAAATGACTGGCCCAAGAATTGATCCTTGAGGTACACCTTTAAAGATATCCAACAAGGTGCTTATATTTTGACTAATTTTGACACACTGTTTTCTGCAAGATAAATAGTTCTTTATCAGATCTACCGCAGGTGGAGAGAGACCATAAGATTTTAGTTTGAGCAGAGCAAGATCATGAGGGAGGCAGTCAAATGCCTTGGATAAGTCCATTAAAATAGCAGCAACATATTTATTTTCATCAAGAGCTCTCTTCCAATCCTCGGTGATTCTTAATAAGGTCGATTGATCTAAATGCCGCTAAATAAGGGTTAAAAATTTTCTCAAAATAGTTCGATATTTGGGTGTTAATTGCATTTTCAAAAACCTTGGAAAGAGCTGGGAGGACGCTAACTGGTCTATAGTTTCCCTTATCTAAGACACTGTTCTTTTTGTGAATAGGGACTACTTGGGCTATTTTAAGGGAATCTGGGAAAACTGAGGATGACAGCGACATATTTACCAGTTTGGTCAAGGGACTGATAATAACAGGCTTCGCGTAATGTAGTATCTTTGGGGAAATCCCGTCTATACCCGTAGCTTTTCTGGTATTGATCTTACTGATTTGTTCACTTATAAATTCTTCATCAATAGGAGTAGTATAAACCGTCTAGCCGGCGAGTTCAACTGAGTGCACTTTTTATGCAAATGAGGTTCAAAAAATGGGTCAACTGAGTGGAGTGCTAACCCTAACCCTAACCCACAACCCTAACCCTAA